>NC_071266.1:14253665-14471165 GCF_023375685.1 Ictalurus furcatus
ATAAAACAAAGGCAGCCTGAGTAAACACAAAATACAGTTTTTAAATTCTAATGTTATTTATTGAAGCAAAAAAGTTATCCAATACCAACTGGGCCTGTCTGAAAATGTATTTGTCCCCATAGTTACTAAATCCCCAAATCTATGAAACTGCATTCATAATGGGGTTCAGCTGGACTAGACATAACCAGGCCTGATTACTGCAAACCCTGTTCAATCAAATCAGCACTTAAATAGAACTTTTTCAACAGCATGAAGTTGGTTAAAAGGTCTTACTCAGTAACACACAATGCCATAGAAATTACAGAAATGATGAGGAAGAAGGTGATTGAAATACATCAGTCTGGGAAGGGTTACAAAGCTATTTCAAAGGCTCTGAGACTTCAAAGGACCACAGTGACATTATCTCCAAATGGAAAAACTCAGCACAGTAGTGAACTTTCCCAGAAGAAGCTGATCTTCCAAAATAACTCCAAGAGCACAGCAACGACTCAACCAGGAAGTCACAAAAGAGCCAAGGACAACATCAAAGGACCTACAGGCCTCTCTTGCATCAATAAAGGTCACTGTTCATGACTCTGCTATCAGAAAGACACTGGGCACAAATGAAATCTATGGAAGAGTGGTGATGTGAAAACCACTGCTAACCCAGAAGAACATTAAGGCTCGTCTGAATTTTGCCAAAACCTTGATGATCCTCAAACCTTTTGGAAGAATGTTCAGTGTATTGATGATTTAAAGTGGAACTGTTTGGAAGACAGGGGTCCCGTTATATCTGGAGTATATCAAACGCAGAATTCCACAAAAAGAACATCATACCTACGGTCAAGCATGGTGGTGGAAGTGTGATGGTGTGGGGATGCTTTGCTGCTTCAGGACCTGGGCAACTTGCAATAACTGAAGGAAATATGAATTCTGCTCTCTATCAGAAAATCCTGAAGGAGAATGTTCGGTCTTCAGTCCGTAAGTTGAAACTCAAGCTCAACTGGATTATGCAGCACAACAGTGATCCAAAGCATCAGAATAAGTCCTAGTCCTAGAAATAAGTGAAAGTCTGATCTCCAGTTTTCTGAAGCGTTTGGTTGCAGTTTTTGCTGCTAAAGCAACCAGATTTTAAGTTTAATGGGGGCAATTAGTTTTTCACATTCGTGATCGGTGTTTGCTTCAATAATTTTTTTTTTAAAACTGCACTGCATGTTTACTCAGGTTGCCTTTGATTTATGTTACTTGAAGATCCAAAACTATTTAGTATGAGATATACACAAAACCAAAAAAAAAAAAAGGAAAAAAAAAAAAAATCAGGAAATAGTTTTTCACAGCACCGTACTGTACATCCAAAGATGTACATGCAAGAAGCCTTTACTGACATTATCAGAGGGTGTGAAACACAGTGAACTCTCATTTAGTTATTATTCAGTTGTCAAATGAAAGAGATACTGTAAAAATATAGTAAAACATGTTTTCAATGAACAGCACAAATGGTGTTGCATACAAAAACATGACGCGCTATGTTTTAGTAAAGATATGGCAACCGTGCACTAATGATTGGTAGACATATAGACTTCTATAACAAATGAGTGTTACAGTTGTCTTACGGCAGTGGTACATTGACAAGTGGACAATTGTGACAACTATACACTTTGTCCTTACACATATTTTTTTATTTAAAAAAGTATAATAGTTTTTAAACTAATTTTGTGGGTAGACAGATAAAAGAAACACTAAGTAGAAAAATCAGACATTTTCCATCCTCAGTTCTTGTTATACCAGTGTGGTATAACATACATAAAAAAATATATATATATATTTGTGTACACAAAAATTCTGACTGTGAAAGCAATTAGATTCAAAAGTTTAAATGCAGTTTATTCTACCCTTAAATGAGTTATTAAATGGATTATACACTTCTTTTGACTGGATAGCAATTTTAATGTCAGTACTCACATGGTACCGGGATTCCATAACGGTCAGGATGCAGCACCAACAGACGGTTTTTCAGACTGCGGCGGCCCACTCCCTGTGGTCCGATCAGAACCAGCGTTCTCCTCTGGAATGGTGGCATGCATGCTACCTCCTCATAGATCTGCAGCTCGTGACTGTCAAATTCTACATTCCATCCATTGCCAAAAATACAGCATGTTCAGTCACATCCACATTAAACAGATGGGTGCCAACATTCACCGGAGAATAAAGCACCGAGTGACTTACCTGCATTCCTCGAAGTGAGGTACATCTTTTTTTTCTTCATTTTACCATTCACTGTTCCACATAAGATCCCTAGCAGTAAAAAAAAAAAAGGGGGGGGGGGTTGGCAGGGGGCATTCACACATGTATTAAGTGCACACAAATGACATATGGGTTGATATTGTAACAGGAATTCAAAATAAAGTCAAAATGTCTACGGCCATCTAGTGCCTGGCTGCAGTACAATTTTTAACATATCCATTCTAATGTTCTTGAATAGGAAAGAACCCACACTTAAATTTTAATTTAAATCACAAATTATTTTTGGGAATAGTGTTCTGTCCTTTTTACAATTTTGGTTGACCATGATATCTCCCCCAACATTTTCCCTTACAGTACATGTATTTTATAGGAGTTATTTGATAGTAAATAAAAGGACGTGGTTGATGAGGTGATGAGACTAGTTTTGGACATGACAGTAGGGCCTCATGAATGTGCATGTGCTTTCCAGTATGAAGTTCTGTAGCACAGCCTTGTCTTGTTCTGCTGTAAACTGTACTAACAGACCTTCAGCAAAATATATATATATTTTATATATATATATATATATATATATATATATATATATATATATATATATATGTGTGTGTGTGTGTGTAATATATTATATATATATATATATATATATATATTATATATACACACACACACACACACACACACACACACACACAGACAGTGTCCCCCAAAAGTCTCCATACATAGGGGAAATGAACACTTTAGTTATACAGTCATGTGAAAAAGTAAGTACACCCATGGAAATTGTTGTCTGATATATTTGGACAAGCAAACATTTGATCATCTTTGAAACAGTGCCTATTAATAAAGTAGATATACTTGAACAAAACCACAAGAAAAAATAGCTTTTTCAATCATTTATTTAACAGAAATCAATAAAAGTGATATTGTTCTCTGGAAAAAGTAAATAAACCTTGGCCTCAGAAGTTAGTATTAACCCCTTTAGCAAAAATAACTTCTTGTAGGCAGTTTGCATAATTGTCCACCAGTCTCTGACATCGGCTTGCTGGAATTTTTGACCACTCTTTCACGCAATATTCCTTAAGTTGCAAGATGTTTGAGTGTTTTCTTGCATGTACTGCCTGTTTCAAATCCGCCCAGAACATTTCAATGGGATTCAAATCCGGGCTTTGACTAGGCCATTCCATAACCCTCCATTTCTTTTTTTGAGCCATTCCTTGATGGATTTGCTAGTGTGCTTAGGATCGTTATCCTGTCCAGGGCTCTTCAGTAACAATTTCTTTCAGGAGCACTAGTTACAAAAATTTAGGAGCACGGTTGAAGTTTAGTTTGTTTTTTTAGAGATGGTAACGTTAATGTGCCACAATTATAACACACACGTAGGCATGCGAAAACTTGAGCTTGTCAATTATGACAGAATTTTAGGAACATAGTGTGAGCCATGACAAATTAATTTACCTTCTGATAAAATAAATGTAATATTTTCAGTTCATTTTACAGACTGTATGCAAAAAAAAAAACAACCGTTAACCTGTTCCACCTTGTAAACAAATACAAAAAACCTCAATGTTCAGTGTTTGAAGTCTGCTCCTCTTAAATATATTTAAAGCTACAATATTAGACATTTTCCGCTGTCATGGTTCTGGGCTGGAGTCAGTTCTCGAACCGCTCTGTGTATATTGTGTATATATCTGAATAATCTCATATAGGATGTGATTGGATGAGTTCATTTATCCGTCAGATGCAAAGCACTTTAGTTTAATGGTGTTCATTAGGGACGCACCGATCAGGATTTTTACGACCGATCCAGATACCAATGTTTTTTTTGTTTAAGCTTTAATCAGGAGGTCTGTCATAAACTGTTAAATGTAAGCTTTCTGCTCATGGTCACTGTTAATTGAATTAAAATAATAGCAATGAGAAATACTGTTGGTTAATTGATAAATAAACAAGCATAAATGATTTATTTTTAAATATTTTAAAAAATAAAGAGTCCTAATTAAAAGTAGACTAACATAAGCATGATCCATATTAGGAAAAAGGCTAATAGCCTTCTAAGGAGATAGCAAACTAAGCTTAATGTCAAATTGATATTAAGTGCAACCCATAGTAATTAAACATTATTTCATTTCTCATTTTATTTATATTTTATGAAGTTATTATATCCATTTTTTATATTAAATGATTTATTTATAACTAAGCACATTTTCTCTGTCTTTACATTTTATTAGTTTTTTTTTGTTTGTTTATCAGTTGTTCCTTTTAGATCAGTTCCCACAGTACAGTGTTGCCATGTCTTCTGATAATATTGAGTTATTTTGGGGGATTAAATCAAAACAATCGAAACTGGAGTTGACTTTTCTAGTGATATCTGGCAACCCTGAGTTTAAATGAAGTGAACAGAGTTGTCTATTAGAGTTGCTGAAGAGCATGAAGGAGAGCAGCAGTGCACTGTTTGTTTACAGACTGAACAGTTGCTATGCTTGATTATGATTGGTGAGGAATTATTTAATAAAGAAGTCTGAATTAAAACCCACCTTGTAGCATTAGCATTATTATTAATTTACCACTGTCTCTACATGAGCAGGTCACAGGTTCAGGTCATTTTGCGGGAACAATAAAAGATGGCGGCTGTGAGATTGGGAAGTTGAGAGAAGCAGATGATTACAGTGTTACTCATCATCATAATGGCTTTTTTGCAGTATTTTCACACTTGTTCGGTTCACTGAAGTGATGAAAAGCAGCGTGAAAGTAACTGTTGCGCGGTGTTGATGCATTTTGGAGTTTTAGTTTTTATTCCGATTGTATTATACAACTCTGAACAGGTCACTCACACCGGTGCTCCTAAATATTTTTTCACAGTCGCACAAAGAACTTTTCAGTCGCAAATGTGAGTGAAATGGTCACACTTTAGAGCCCTTCTGTCAAAAGGTCCACTTTCAGTTCAACTTCAACAGTCAGACAGATGGCCTCATATTATCTTCAAGCACTCTTTGGTATAATACAGAATTCATAGTTGAATCAATGAATGCAAGCGGTCCAGTCCCTGAATCAGTGAAGCAACCCCAAACCATAAAATTTCCACCACCGTGCTTCACATTTGGTATGAGGTGCTTTTCCTGAAAAGCTGTATTTGGTCTGCTGTTATTGGTCTGGTCTGGTCTGATGTTACTGTGGACAATCAACTCTATCTTTAATTTGTCTGTCCAGAGCACATTATTTCAAAAGGCCCCTACTTTGACTATATGCTCATTGGCAAACTGTAGTCTTGCAAAGGCATTTTCCTGGCACGTCTCCCATGCAGGTCAAATTTGTGTAATCTCTTTCTGATTGTAGAAGCATGCACTTCAACCAACAGTTGCAAGACTTACTAACAGATCTTGTGATGAAATTTTGGGATGCCTTGAGACTTCTTTTTGCATCAGACAGTCTGCTCTTGGGCTGAATTTACTGGGAATTTACTGAGTCGTTTGAAATCTGCGCCACTTGTAGATGCTTTTGCTTACAATGGAATGATGAATTTCAAATAATTTGAAGGTCTTTTTGAATCCCTTGAAGGACACAGAGGGATCCACAACCTTTTTTCTGAAGGCCATACAGAACTCTTTAGATCTTGGCATGATGACACCACACACCTCAATAACAAAGGGAACACCAAACACTAGATTTGAGAGGGGTATAAATAAGACCGGTCCCACCTGCACTCCCTAAGCAGGTTCTAATCACTGTCATCTAATCTTGAACACCGGATTCTAATTTTATAGATTTGAAGGTGTGTACTTACTTTTTCCATGTGACTTATTACTACAAAAAATGTTGTGCATCATTTGATAGAGTGCATCAAGTTTATTAATAGGCACTGTTTTAAAGAGGGTCAAATGTATTCTGGTCTTAATATGTCCATGGGGTGTACTTATTTTTTACACATATGTATGCATGTATTTTTTTCCTTATTTCACACATGTATCTGAATGTTCAAATTAGGATGTACCTGTTCTATCCAAGTCCTTAGGGACAAAAGCTTTCCTTTTCTCCTCCAGAAACTGACTGGGAATTAACCCTGTAGCCCCTCCCACATTATGACATGCCTGTTAAAACAACACAACCATCCAATGAAATGTTGCCATCCAAATTCTCAATGAACAAATCCAAATGAATACAAATCCTCTGTAAGCTCTTACCAAAGCAGTGAAATCATACCTGCCACCAGTTCAGGTCCTCTCTGTTGACTATCTGAAGAATATCACCCCTCTTGAAGGCGAGCCCGGCCTCTCTGCACGGAATCAGAGTGTCATTGGCTGGATTGTAGTCGAAATGTGGCTTTACATAAACCTAGCACACAGATGACGGGAGAACTTAATACAGCATGTGTATCTGAGCATTTATCAGGCATTAGTGGTCAAATACCATGCATTTAGATCTGCTCCACTAAAAATCATGCATGCATCTTCTATTCGAGTGTCTCTGTATTATATCACTGTTTAAACATGATTCCCTGATCTTACAGAGTCTACCTACTGTATTTTTTCTAAATTAGAGCAACAAAAAGTAACAGCTTAGTGTGTTTAAAGAGGTGTCAAGAGTGTGTGCAAATTTTGCCCTGCAAAATAAAATAGACTTTAAAAAGTCTGGGTGAGACCACAGGTTGTTTAGGCCAATTAGGAGGGAGCACACACATACAAACACACACACACACACACAAAAAGATCAGGTTTTTGTCAGAAAAGCATTAAACAAACATGTGTTAAAACATTACGTGTTATTAACATTGCTCCCAAAAGAGCTTTTGACCATAAAGAACCCTGATACCCCCAGCTGTTGAGTGCACCCACTGGCAGCATGCAGTTGTATGAGCATGCCCACGCATTACCGATACCTGTGGTGGTACTGCCGAATCTATGTAGCTTGGCAGGATTTTAAGTGTGATTCCTCCACTACTCTCTTTCAGTATCTCCTGTAGCTCCGTGGGGTTGTTGCCCACTTCCTGTCCATTCACTTCCTTTATGATATCACCTACATGGAGCAGGCCCTGCCTGTCAATCATCCCACCATAGAGAATCCGAGCAATCACCAGGTCATCTTTCTCTACCCGGAACGTGACTCCCTATTTTAAAGACACACACACATTAAATATGTTGACAAGTTATGCTCTGTATACTGGATCTTGAGAGGAAAACCTCAAGCACTATTTCTCCAAAACAGATATTCCTTTGTCACAAAGGATCAGTTCATCAGCAGTACATACTCCTTCTGCTATATTTATTAAACTACACTGACACACACACTAACCAGAGGTTCTCCGGCTTTCTTGTGGATGCCGATCATCCTGACAGCATCACCTTGCAGGAGTGCATTGTTGACTGCTGCTTCAATGGCAGGATCGACAGGGGGTGGAGCCTCATGGCATTTTGATGCCACCATATCATGGGCCTCCAGGAGAGACTAAGACATGGAAACAAAGAAGTTGACAAAACGATAAGACGAGGGGAGAAGCAAAGAGACAGAGAAAGGTAATGATCATACTGAAGTTACGTACCTGGAAGTGAGGCTGCTGAAGTATTCTCAATAGCTCTGTAGCACTGTCGTCTCTAATGGTCAGCCCACGAATTACCCCTAGAATCTCACTCAGTAGTTCAAGATTATTGTCCTGTACTGCCTCCAACTTCATATCCTCTAAATGCTTGTGAACCTACACACATACACGCACAAAATTCAATCCTGTCTTTCAACTATGGCTATCAGCTAATAATTACATCATTAGTGTAAGTCAAGTTTGTGAGGGAGAGATTCTGCAGTACCTTGGTGAGAGAGCAGACATTAGGGCTTTCCATGATGCCTTTGAGGAAGATGAGGTCGAGGTCACTGGCCTTGGTGGATTTCGGCAAGTCCCTCAGGTTACCAAACACTTGTTGCATGGCTACAGAATTAAAGAAGAAGTGAATCACTCACTCACACACACCCCGCCCACCCAACAGAAAAGCAGCTGTCTCATAGTCACATGCCACATCCATGAGTGCAGTGAATGTACTGCCAAAAAGCTGAATAAAGAATGACTGCTGCATTTAACGCTTAATTATTAATGCAGCTAATCAACACCCGGCTACACCTAAATTTAATTCTAAAAAAAACTTTTTTAAAAAATCGTTTGGCCCACAAATAGAAAATATGTAAATGTATTTTAGTCATGTTTAAGAATTCCATAACTATATACATCATAATCTTTGGTTTGTAAATACATAACAGGGTGAGTTTACACCGAGAACCAAAGAGAGCAAAACTGGCCTTCCTCTCAGGGTGGGAGGGGCATACTCTCTCTCCTCTGTCAGTCAGAGTGACACTAGCCATTTGTGGGCATCTGTGAGCTCATGCATGCAGAATAGGATTCAGTTTTCCTTCAAGTGTGTTACGCCACCCCATGGATGAGCAGCAATTTGAAAGGATGTGGTTGGCTGGTTTCACGTGTCTCAGAGGAAGTATGTGCTGCCACTCTTCCCAGATTGGTAGATGTGGTATTTTAGGGGACATTATTTTAGTTTGATGGAATTGGCAAGACTCCATGAACTCTATATGAACAATAAACTTTGGAGTAATGGCCTTGCAAATCACAGTCAGCTCTATAGGACATAGTGTTTTCAGAACCAGAAATAATTGTTTCAGAATATTCATACATTGAATTGTATTTGTGGGCCTATGGACATTTTATAAATGAAATGCATTATGTTGTAATGGGAATATAGGTTACTTTTAAATTATCAAACTGGACTGTACGGACCTCATTAAGGTAATATTTCACTAAAGGACACATTAAAGGCACAAAAGATCGCAGTGACAACGGAAGAGTATAGTTTAGTACCATTTTTCTGCGAGTGAAATGTTCAAGACAACAATGAACATGCATCAATTCGAAGTTTCTGCCTTCAATAGATGTTTTTGTGGACTCTAGTAAAGCTAGTACAAGATATTTAATTAATAATTACATAATTTAATTAATAATGTTAAGTTAATTTTTTTTTAGAGCGATATTGATAGTAAAATTGGTATCAAAGTCAAAATTCTGGATAGATATTAGAGATATAACCATCTAGGAACTTGAATGAAGAAGAAAGGAACATAACATCAAAATGAGAATGATAGCCACCTTCTTGTCCACAAAATGAAGGTTTGTTTCTAGTTCAATGCAAACTTAATTATTTAGTGCACAAAATAATGCATTCTCTTCACATTGTTGTTGATGAATAAAAGCTTTTATCCAATCTGAGGACTAAATACAAAAAGAGATTATTTAATTTTGTCATGAAACTAATGCATTTTATGACCGTGTTCTATACCGTGTCTGATGCTACTTGTTTATAAACTGAGTGAAAAATCCATCAAAAATTTAAATTTAGGAACAAGATTGACGTTAGCTACAGTGTTGGGGAAAGTTACTTTTAAAAAGTAATGCGCTACAATATTGAGTTACTCACTAAAAGAATAACTAATTGTGTTACTTAGTTACTTTTTATGGAAAGTAATGCGTTACGTTACTTTTTCTTATCTAGCTAAGGCTCGATCTCTTCCAGGCCTTGCAGGTGTTTTTTGACAGTTCTTTTTTGCACTAGTGTTTAACGCAGTAATGCATTCAACAACAGCCTACATAACATACACCTTCATTTTCTTTTAAAAACACATCAAGACTATTATTATATTCTGAGCACTTATTCTGTGAACATTTCCTGACCCCTAGAGCCATGTATGTCATACAAAAGATCTCTTAAAATTATGGGTTATGTCACCTACTGCACAACACTTTTTATTGACAGTAAGAGGTTTTGTTATTTTGTACTTTTTGTATGTGTACGTCCTAGAGATTTTATTTTTAGGTTTATTCAAATAAAGTAAATTCACTGTCCATTGTGAGAATAGAGTGCAATATAAGCTTCTTGAAGTCATTCTGAAATTAGAATCCATTTCTTCTAGTTTATAATAACAGATAGAGGTAATATTTTGTGCATAATTAGCAGCACAGCTAAACAAACGAATGCAAGTTGATTCCAACAAGCCAAAACTCTGAGTTTCCTACTTAGTTTATCAAGTGTCCTCAAAACAAAATTCCTTTTATGCAAAAGAGTCCAGATCACTTCTGCAATGTATGCAAAGAAACAAGAACACCACCACCAGATGTGTGTGTCTGTGTGTGTTAGAGTATTCTTATCTTAAGAGTTTACTATTTCATCAGGTTTATAACGACTGTAACACAGCAGAATTCTCTCAAAACGTGGGTCTATTTCCTTTTTGGGGTGAGGAGGAGACTTCCAATACTAAACAGGCTCTCAACCAGCACACTGGAAGGCACTGCTGTGTTGGCTTTTAAGAAGATCTTCAAAATCCTGGGGAAATCATGTAGATTTCCCATATCAGCTCATTTCATGATTTCATCATCTCCATGTCCACAGTAATTGCTTGTTTATTATGTTGATTCTACTCTAAAGGAAATGTGAAGAAGTCATTTCCATGGTCTCTGCTTTCAGGAGTCTTTCTGTGGCATCTCCACAGTCATCTTGACGGTGTCTTTGCTTATTTCATCTCTCAGCCAGCGCAACTTGAATTTTGGCAGGGTCACAGCAGCAAGCAAAGCTACACCACTGTCAAGGATGGAGCTAAACCATGTCTTGACTGCCTGCCAGAGATCATTTCAGACTGGTTACACAGTTTATAAACTATTAGACATGCATTTATATCAGAATAATTTAGGTTTATGTCAGGAGTAGAAAAAGGAGTAGAATTAAACTTAACGGATACACAAAATACAACAATAATAATAATGTGCCATCAGCATTTCAAGGGTAGGATGAAGGGTGCCATAGAAACAGTCATCTTCTCCGTGAAGTATATCCAATGCCATACACACAGGCTTCAGAGCCTTGCAATATTCTTTAAGGCACCAATACTCTCTCTCCATTATGCATCTGATGTCCAGGTGGGTGCAAAGTTGTCCAGGTCCACTAAAGCCATGTCTGTGACTCTGCTAAGTGCATCATGAAACGAATTCCACCTTTCTTTTACTGGATACCTCCAGGCGCTCTGAGGCCACAGTTGATCGACTAACATTTGACCACAAGACTGAACACTTTCCAGTTGCACTACAGTACACTGCCTTGCAAGCTATCTTCACTGTCAAAAATGTAACTATGTCGTTTGTGCATACAAGATTAAGGATGTGGGATGCATATCGGTGATGTGGAGGGAGAACATTACTTTATACATTTGCATTAAAGGTATGTGTTACTTTACTTGTTACTTCAGAAAAGTAATCTGATTACGTAATGCGTGTTACCCCCAATGCTGGTTAGCTAAAACATTATTTATTGTTATGTATTAACACTAAAAGACAAGGAGTGCTAAACAAATGGTGGCACTTTCAAATGGTGTAACTCTAGAAGATACTTATGGCTTGGCATCCTGGCAGTGGTAAAACGATACTAAGCAGTGCTCTAGCCTGCAATGACCAAACATATACACACAGAAACTCAGCGTGGTTATACTAGAGAGAAACTGAAGGCATTCAATCTATTAATAATTACAACTTTGTCTCAGTGAGAATTGTCTCAGTTCTGGCCTAATGATGTAGGGATACTGCTGAACTTTCCTTGTGGGAAAGTGTAAATATCCAGAATTGCATTTACAACTTTATAGGACCAGCTTTGGAAAGACTTCTCTTATAGAAGTCTCTGTCCTCTGTAGTTAGAGATTTACTTTTAGAGTGTAACAGTTGTAGTGTTCGAAACTTATTTTTGAAAGTGCAAATTACCAAAAACATAAAGAACATGACAAACATTCATATTGCTATATGTGTATTCAGTGGTTTCGATACTTTTTTGGATACAGAACCCTCGTTCAATGACCTTACCACCAAATACCACCTTTACTGGACTAGAAATATTTTAAAGCACTGCAAGGGAAAAAACAGTTTTTTTAATTTGATGCTATGAACAGATCTTTAATGCAGCTAGAACATGAATAGATTTAATAATAGAGAGCGGGACAATTTGAGAAACACTACTAATTAATGATCTTTAATTTTGTGATTATTTTCACGACAGCTTTATTATAATCCCTGTTTCTCTTCTATATTGTACGAGTTATTAGCATTATTAAACAATTGTATTTTCCTCATTTCTTTGATTCACAGTTAGTTGTTTAATTTTTAATCCATGTTCATGGCAGGAGCAAGGTTATAAATAATAAATGAAAAAATGTGTGTAAATGAATACATGGGTAGATATATATGAGAATGGGCACACAAATAAATGAACATAACTGAATGGGTTCATATTTTTCCCCTTGTAGCAAATACAGACATCGTCAACATAAAGACTGCACAATATATTAGACCCAATCAAAAAAAGATTAACAGAAATAATGCTTCCCTGAGGTACTCACAGTTCCTGTGTGTATGAGCCTGAGAAAGTAGAGTCTACCCTCATTTCAAAGTGTCTATCAAAAACAGGCAGGCGTCCCCTAAAACCCATTTGGTACTTTTAGTCTTTTAAAATGCCATACTTCCATGTTGTGTTGTCATGCTGTCTCTAGATCAAAAAAAGACAGCTACAGCATGTTCTTATTTAACAAAAAGTGTGACGTGCATAAGATTCCAGTCTAAGAAGGTGACCTAGTGTACTCCTACCCTGTCTAAAGCCACAGTGAAGTCTGCTTATTTTATTTCCAGTTTCTAACTTCTAGACAAGATGATTATTAACCATCCTCTCCATGGTTTTACCAAGACAACTAGTCAGGGCTATAGGGTGATAATTGTTGGGGTCATTATAGTCCTTGCCTGGTTTAGGTATGGGTATTATTAGTGCTTCTGACCAGGTGGGTGGCATGTGTCCTGATCTCCAGACTATATTTAAGTTATTAAGAAGCAGATACAGAACACTCTGTGGGAGAAGTTTTCTAAACTGATGGTGAACCTTGTCTGGCCATCGGGTTCTTCCATTGAGAAGAGCTGGTTATATGATTCAGTATCATGAATCAGTATCAACAAAACCTACATTAGGATGCTATTCATATCAGCACAGTCAACCCATCCAAGATAATCTTCAGACCTTGGCATCAGCACCTCTCTTTATAATTGAACCTTGGACGTCCTTACTAACAGACTGCACCTCCTCTAGCCTCGTGACTACCAGCATTCCACAGGCCTGAATCATGATTTTTGGTCTGATTTCTTGGAAGCTTCTAATGTCAATTGATGTAAAATTTTACAGTCACCATAGTATTTTATGCACCTTTTGGAATTTCTTGAAAACCATTTTAAAAAAAAAAGTTATTATTATTTATTTATTTAATTATTTTTTTTTTTACAGCCTTCAATTTGTCCAATCCTTCATTACCACGTTTGGCTTAGGTCATCTTCAGACCAAGCTACACAAATGTTATCAGATAGAAATAATTGCTTAAATGAATTTTTTACAAGGTCATGCTGGAAAAACTAGAAAATAAAGCAAAAAAAAAAAAACCCACAACAACTAGACAAACAGTGAAATAATGAATCAAAAGCAAAATAGCACTACATGAGACCAATAACAATAGGTCCAGGTGATGCCCAATGCTTCCACATGCAATGAGCATTTATTCTACTACACACAAACACATACACCACTCCATCTAATCTCCTAATCCCACAAATCTCATCATCTGACCAAACCACTACTAATCATCATCCCCTGCTCAGTGACCATCAACTATCCCACCCCATCTATACTACAAACATCTAGCCCTGTGCAATTTCTTATATAACTTCAGCCAGAACTGTTCATACTCATCCCTTCATCAATTTTACACACATTTTTATACATCGTTCATGTAGGAACAGTGTCTATCAGTACACTTGTAGTAGGTATACTATTCCACTTCTGACACAAACACCTCAACATGTGTACTTTATGCAGAAATCATGATATCTGAAATTTTCATCTAATATAGCACTGGCAAACTGCAACAAGTTGAACTACATAACTTGCCTACATAGAGAGAGATTTTAGTGGTTCTAACACTTGAAACACAAACTCCCACACAATATCAAGTGTTTTCTCCATTTTCAAAACTGACTGCTGCTACACTGAATATCCAAAACACCACTCTCCCATCACAGAACATTTTTGCACTATAGCTTTGACCTCAACACAGCTCTTAACAGAGCAGCTCTACAAAGCTGTGTTATAAGAGGATATGAACCATTCTCCCTAATCCACCCCTCTCTCATCTCTCTCTCACGCGAACCAGCAATCAGTCCGAGTAGGATTTTAATCCCACAATGAAAAAAAAACATGGGACAAGGAAATTCTAAATACCCTTTGACGGTTTCATGCGTATACTGTTTCATGATTTTCCCCCAGCTGAAGGTAACACAGTTCAGCAAAATTTTAGGATTGTTCCCCCTTTCATTTTCCTTCTGTTTTAAAATATTTAGGGTTATGCTAACTAATTAATTAATATTCAGTAGCCTGGACAAGGTGCACACTTATTTGCCCACAGGGGCAATTTAGAGTAGCTAATCAAACTACTGGCATGCTTTTGAACCCCAAAGTTATTATTATTATTATTATAAAAGCAAGTGCTAAACTGCGCTAGACTGTCACTGGTTTGTCAATAGCACAGTAAGCTGACTGTATCCACTGATCTGCTACTCATGGATGTGCAGCACTGGACTGTTTATAGTTAAGCAACCAACACTGTAGCCAGCATTTGTTTATTTATTTTTGGTAACATGTTTGATTTCTCTTCCTGGCTACAAAACACTGGTCAACATTTCACTATTAAAACAAAATTCTCAGCAGAACAGCAGCATTTGGTCAGATACAGTACAACATAGAGACGCTTCAGACTCATCCTTATACATGTGCAACATCATTCTAACACCTACATTATTATTATCCATCATGTCTGAACACCAATCACTGGTAAACTATTGCAGTAATGTGTACTATAGATAGAAGTATTTAAACAATATTTTTGTACGGTAATTGTAACTGCAAATAGTGTACAGTTAAGTATACAGACTCTTCCCCATTTGAACTCCAATAAAGCATCACAAGACTTAATCCCAATACAGTCAACATTTTAATATTTCCCAAATAACTGTATAAAAATATTATAAATGGCCTGAGCAATTAAGGTTCTTGAGCTGGTGCCCAGCAGGTTTTCAGTTCATCCGTGACTATGGAAATTCCAGGAAACGGGAGATCAAAATCACTGTCAATTAATGCCTATGAGTGATGGGAGACATCACACCAAGACACAGGACAGACGGACACCCACACACACACACACACACACACACACACACACACACACACACACACACGCGCGCCTTGCATAATTATTAATGCAGCTAATTAATGCTGTGTTTATACTTAAACCTGACCTTAACCACAAGGTTTGGCAAATAGACTTCAAATTAAGCTAGCTTGCTGAAGTTGCCTGGCTTACCGGGTTTCGTGGAATTACCCCTCAGGTCTTTGCGCCCTGCAGTTGATTTGAAGAGATGTAGTAACGCAGTGCGCGTGCGCATGTGTCTCCGCCGCGTCCTGTTCATTAATCATGACGCTTCCGAACAGATGCACATCCCGGAAACACCAATGGGAGTCGAGAAACTAATAAAAACACTTCTAAAAGTATACAATGAAGCCGTTTTTGCTGATTTATCCCTGCTGTTCCATAGGCTGTCACTCGTTTCAACTTGTAATCTAGTAGTAGTAGTAGTAATAATAATAATAATAATAATAATAATAATAATAATTATTATTATTATAAACAACAAGCTGCTCATTCTACGAAAAGAACGGAGATGACCTGCGTGTCTCGCGTAGCGGGTGCACACACGCGGCTGGGAGCAAGACTAAATGTTTTAATATTTGGGCTTGAGTCCATGCAATAAATAAATAATAAATAAATAAAAATAAATATTGATTTGATAAATTAATAAATTAACCCCAAATCTCCACAAATTTGCAGTTTACCCACGCTACTGTTACTCCTGCGGTAACTTGTAGGTTGGTGGTCCTCTCACCGTCAGGTGTAGCGGTTAATTCAGCTCCCCAGTTTCCCGTAATAGCGCATGAGCAGAATCATGATGTCTTCGGCTGAAGCTGAACTGAGACTTTTATAGACTCAGTCCGCCTACACGATGTGTGTACAATTTACTCGATCAACTTTAGTTTCCCCTCCAAACGCATTTAAGGAGAAAATGATATTGAGCAAGCAGCCCCTCTGCCCAAGCATTTCTAACATAGTGGACACCGGGTATGGTTGTAACATGGGGAGAGTTGTAAAGCCACCAGTTCCACCAATTAGGGATAAGATAGGAGTCATATGATCATTTCAGTTTACACACTTCCCCCTAAGGGTGGGCGATACTGCAAAATAAATCCGATACCAAATAAATACAGGGCCAGTATACACAACAGAGCAGGGGAGGAGCAACGTGTGCTGTGCATACGAGATGGAAAGGAGTGACGTATTATTAGCTTCAAAGCTTATTTTAAACATAACATTTTAAACTAAATAAACAAACATCACTGGAGAAAAAAAAACAACCTTAGTAGCGATATTTTTATGCAAGGATCGATCCTTTCGATACATCATCAGTACTGAAAGTATCGATACTTCAGGATCGATCCACCCACCCCTACTTCCTCCCTGATCCAACATGGTGGTTGTCAAAGCTGGAAACAGGTGCAGATTCAAAAACAAGTACATTTTTTGTCCAAGACAATATCTTGTTAAGTACTTATACTATTGCAGATAAAATCATATGACTTAGATTAGATTAATTTGTAGTTTCTCAGGAAAAATGTGATGCATTTCCCCCCTGCTAACTTCAACCCATTATGCTTAAGCCTCAGGTATACTCCGGTTTAGTTTTTTTTTTTTTTTTTTTTTTTTAAACGTGTACGCTAGGGTATGCACACAGCCATACGCATAGCCTTTAAAAGTATACTCCATTTGACATGTACGCATACACAGGCGGTCTACGCATGCGCATTACGACAACTTGCACTACTCCTCCTGGCCTACAAGAGGGAGTATAGAGCAGCAAAGCAGGTGTTTTGGTGTGAAGGACGACAACAAGGAAGAATCACAATAACATGAAGAACAATGTTTGGGCAATCTCTCGCCACGATTAGCACCCATACACAAATCCTTATACTCTTTAAGGCTAGATTTATACAAATGCGGGTACTTTCTAACCTGCACTCGTTACCGTCTCTTCCGTTTTACTTCACCTACCTTGAGAATCAACAGCCCTGGGTCACTGTTGCCACCTTGTGGAACAACAAATCAGTGCTAAAGAATTCACATTTTACGTATACGCTCGGAACACCACACAGTACGCATGACGCATATTTCATCAACAGAGTACGCACACCACCCCAATGTTTCTAACCTAGGGTTCCTGCTCACCTGCATGAACATGCTATAGACTTGCTGCAGGGAGGCATAAGGACTGCAGATGTGGCCAACAGCAGGGTCCACCTGGCTCTCCTACCATAGCGTCCCATTTCATTTAGATGGTGACCGATAGCGTGAGCTGACACTGTTCTACCCTTTGTCTGCAGGTCAGCTTGAATGTGTTTGGAAGTTGATCAAGGTTCTTTATCCACTATTTGAACAATCCTTCATTGCAATCTTTCATCAAATTTATCGCTTTCGTCCACATCCAGGGAGATTAGCTACAGTGCCACGGGCTGTAAACGTCTTGACAGTGTTGCACACAGTGAACAAAGGAACATTAAGCTCTCTGGAGATGGACTTGTAGCCTTAAGATTGTCCATGCTTTTCCAAAATGTTGGTTCTCAAATCCTCGGACAGCTCTTTGCACTTCTCTCTTTTGTTCATGCTCAGTGTGGTACATGCAGACAACACAAAAGGTTGAGCCAACTTTTCTCCATTTTAACTGGTTGCAAGTGATTTCTATATTGCCAGCACCTGTGAATTGCTACAGGTGAAATTAATTACAAATTAAAGGAGCAGCACATGCTTGAAATACAATCATTTCTGAAGATTTTGAAAAGGTGCCAATAATTTTGTCCAGTCCATTTTTACCATTCTGTGTGGAATGTCTCAGATTTGGCTTTTTTTGTGCTGTTCCAATACAAACAAAAGAAATATTTAAAAATAAAGAAAGCATTTGTAATTACAGCAATTTTTGGCCATGATTGACATACATACATACACACACATATATACATACATACATATTATATACATATTTTTTATATATATATATATATATATATATATATATATATATATATATATATATATATATATATACACACACACACACACACACACACACACACACACACATATACATATATATATACACATATATACATACATACATATACATAACATTTATAGCAAAGTGTGCAAAAAACTGCAGGGGTTGAATACTTTCTGACACCACTGCATAACAGCCTCCTCTCCAGATGAGAGGGAAATCGTCTTCAGTTCTCTTTCGATGCTTCGCAGATGGCTGTGAGCTTTCACTGCGTGTGGTCTCTATGTCAACATCAAGATTTTGTGTGGTGCTCCGATCATCTCTGACTCCCAACTGGGACCTAGATTCATTAGGTAAGCTTGCTGAGGCAGTATTTGTGTTACTGAGCATTCTGTGCATGGAATGTCCGTTCCAATATCTGTCTCAGAGATGATCAATGCTGAGATATTGAATACAGAGCTCATGCCTGTCTCCAGCTCCTAGAAGTTCTCAGACAAGCATGGGTCCTGCATTATCATGTTTATTTTTCTATTTCTCTCTGGAGCCAAACTGTGAATAGTAGGATCACATTTCCTCGAATCACCACAAGGAGCACTGTTCCAAGGACAACCCTCTCTGGGATGTGGCTCAGAAAAGAAAGAAGAAAACGAAAAAAAGGAAAAAAAAAAAAGGGGGGGGGGGGGGAAGTACATGTACTGTACAGTGGGGTTGGTAATTCTGTGACTCACAGCTAAGAGCCAGCGTTAAGGTGGAATGACAGTTAGCCATGGTGGTGGAGTCGGCCATTCCATGACTCGCCTCTAAGTGCACTAAACCGCACAGGTGATTAACACAGAAGGAGAATCAGAGTTTCCTGTGATGCTGTGTAAACCCAAGTATAAACTCAGGAGTGTCTGCACAAAAATTCGGTTCTCAATTACCTGTTGATCTTCAGTTAAGTGGGTCGCCTACACATTACTGAAACTCCGATCAGCAACACGGAAGTTGTCCAGGAAGCTTTGCAGAGAGATTCAGGAAAACAAAGGGCTACCCACTCCACCCAGTATACGCAAGTTCACTAGATTTGCAGATCAGTGTTATAATCATAGAAATATGAGGGGCGCATCACTCAAACGCACCCTGCAATTCGGCATTATGTGCATACAAATTATGAGTCCCCTCATACGCTATCCCTGGCACGCCAAGGGGGACAAGTGTCACGCAGATTAATCTACTATTCATAGCTGGCTGAAGAGCTGTTATCCTGCAAAACTGAGAAAACAGACACAGCTTGGTTAGAAACAAAAGTTAATCACATTACTGCATGAAGATAATATGAAGTTAATATGAGATGGTCACCCGCTTTGGAGAAGGTTCACCTGTAGCTCTGACTGTAGTTACAAGCAAACAGCCTGACACGCCTGATATGAGGCAAGAAAAACAATAAAGGGAATGCCATTAAAGAGTTTTACGTCATATGTTCACCACATGACCATGTTAAAGGTCTCAACATTGTGTTTATTAGCAGAAATCTTGATTACTGTGGAGTTGCTTGAATCTACAAGTCACATGAATTCAAATTAACCTGTTCAGTCTAAGTTTGTATTGCCTCATATCAGATTGTCAGTACCACATATTAAAGGGGGGGGTTTAGAAAATTATGTTTTCACACTCAAGAAAGATCTTTCTAATCAGATCTGTCCCTACAGTGTGGATGTACACTTAGTATTCTGTCCAAAATAACCTGTGCAAATGTTCCTTTAGGTTTTTCTCCATTAATAGAGTTACAATAAAGAGGCACAGATGTACATATGGTAAAACTTTTATTTAACTTCAACTTTATTTCTTTACAAACAAGACAAGACTCCAAACCTTTTATGTTAAACTAGTATACATACAAAACTGAACAGTGATCGACCAATGCCATCAATCAAAGCAGAAACTACGGTTCTTATGAGGCCATGGGAGGTTTAAAGAGAAAAGCATCCATCAGATGCCAAAGGCTCCATAAAAGTGTTCACAAACAATATAGTGTTCAATGCCTATGGCTTACCAGCAACTATTTAGGTTGGCATGCAATCTGTTACAACCATAAGAAAATGACAAGTGCAAACCTCACCATTCAAGACAGTTCACCCTATTTTTTTAAATAAAACAACTCTTGTGAAGAAAACCACCATTAACAAAGTGAAGGAAACATACAAGCGCAGTGAACCTTTAAATAATAATAAAAAAAATAAACACAAATATCAAACATCAGTTTCAACCAGTGAACGTGTAAAGCATTGTTATTCCATCATTAGTTAGTGAATCAAAATTGGCCAAACCCATTGTGTGACTAAGCCTTTTTACAGAGACAAGGTTAAAAGTTTTTTTCTTTTTCTTTTTTCAATCAATCATTCTTATTTAATGCAGTGATTTTATTTCTGGCCACTCTTCACAACGGATCTGAAATTAAGAGTCAAGCCAATGTAATAACTTGTGTGTCAAACAGGCAAAGCCACAAAGAAAAAAAAAACCCTCAAATCCGCTGAGAAATACTCAAAATGCCAACAAACACTGGAATCCCAAGTTGTTCAAAATAAATAAATATATATATATAAAAAATAAAACCAGGACAGTGCTTACAATGCGTGAGATGAGATGTGAAGTTAATCAATAGAGCTTTGCCAGCATGAATGAGATTAAGCAACAAATATAATTATAAAACTTGCTGAACTGAACTTGCGGAACAATTTACAAAAGCCTCAAGAACAGTTGCCTCCCCTTGAGAATAAAAAGCATTTGGAGAGCGACAGAGGTGCAAACATTAAAATGCACAACATAAATGAAAAGTACTTTTGTGACTTTAAAAGTGACTTTTTTTTTTTTTTTTTTTTTTTTTTTTAAAGGTTTGGAATGACAAAAGCAGAGAAAGGACAATACAAATAATCTGACAAAATTGTCTCTCTCTCTCTCTCTCTCTCTCTCTCTCTCACACACACACACACACACACGTGTACACAGTATGCAGCCTTCTATTAGAAGTTTGACCACATGGCCATGATTTGGCATCACACTGACATGTCACCCAGAGTGGGATCTTTGTTCCCAAAATCACAGTCACACCAGAGGTAGAATGCTGAAGATGCTTTCCCACAATTAGATGTCATTTCCAGAAAGACATCAGCCTTGGTTTCCATGGGTGCTGGGTCCTAAAGAAGCCATGTAAATATGATGTTCAAAAAGGGGAAAGGGGGAAATACACTGTCTACTGAGCAACTTCTTGTTTTTTTTATTATTTAATCCATTTTTTTTTTAATCAACTGAAATTTAAAATCATGTTTCAAGCCTCAGCTTAAATCAGAGTCAAGTCTCAAGTCATGTACTTTAGGTAACACTGAACTGTTAGATGTAGGCATTTTATTGCATGTAATTAAGCACTGCTATATTATTACGAGGGAAACCATTGTACAGGGTGCACAGGGTACAGTCTATCCCTATTAAATGTTAAAAACAATATGCACTACATCGTATGTAGCAAAATAACACATTTGCATTGCACTGAAAGCATCTAAACAATCACATCGTAATTTAATTTCCCAATACGAAAGAAACAATCAGTATTAGAGCTACAACAACTAATCAACAATAATAATCGATTATGAAAATCGTTGTCAACAAATCTCATTATTGATTTGTCAGTCTGCTGTCCAGTTTGGTTGAATCTGTGCCCATGATAGCCTCAGATTCCTGTTCTTGGATGACAGGACTGGAACCTGATGTGGTTTCTGCTGTCGTATCCCATCCACCTCAAGGTTTGAGGTGTTATGCATTCCGAGATGCTTTTCTGCTCATCATGGTTGTATAGACTGATGTGAGTTGCTATAGATTTCCTGTCAGCTCAGACCAGTCTGGTCATTCTACCCTGATCTCTCTCATCAACAAGGTGTTACAGCCGGCAGACCCCCAACTCACATGAGGTTTTTTGCTTTTCACACCATTCTGTGTAAACTCTAGAGACTGTTTGTGTGTGAAACTTCCAGGAGATCAACAGTTACTGAAATACTCAAACCAGCCCATCTGGCACGAACAACCATGCCACAGTCAAAGAGATCACACTTGTTTCCCTTTCTGAGGTTTGTTGTGAACATTAACTGAAATTCCTGACCTGTATCTGACCATGACTTTATGCATTGTGCTGCTGCCACAAGACTGGCTGTTTGGATAACTGCATAAATCAGCAAGTGTACAGCTGTTTCTATTTAAATGAATGGAGAGTGTAAGTGCTATTCTTCCTGCTTCCAAGCAACAGAAGTATTCAGTTTTGTCCACAATGGGCTGGTTTGGCTGGAGGCTTTCATTCCAACCAAGCAGGAGCCACATCTGATTCCACTTGTTTAATCAGCTGGCTTTAGTCTTCAATTGACTAATAGGTATGGCTCCTACTGGGGAGGAATGAAAGCCTCCAGCCACACCGGCCCATTGTGGACAACACCAAAGACCCCTATCTTACAGTATGAAATACTGGAAAAAGCCATTATTGAAAAGAAGTGAGTTCTTACCAGGAAGACAGTCCACATTTAAAACGGACTACAGAAGTGTCAGCAACGTCTGGACTCCACAGTCCACAAAGTTCTAAAACACAAAAGGCATGAAAATTACTGTACTGCTGTATAATCCTTCTAAACCTGTAAGCCTCCTCTTAGGCTCAAAGAAAAGCCTGCACTACCTTTTAATGGTTTTAAAAAAAAATACAACACTCAACTCGAGATTGTTAGGGTTTCACAGCAGCCAATAACTGCCACAGTCCTTCTGGAACCGTTTGTACATTTGAGTCCCTGTACTCCCTAAAAGCCCGAATGTCTGTACATGGGTTATTAACTCCATTTAATTCCTGGCAGTCAATCTCACTTTCAAAGCCATGCACAAGTTGACAACCTTTAGCCTCCTTGTAAGTGGTTAATTATTGTTCTGTGTTGCAGTCAGGCCGAGAGCATGAGGAGGCGAGAGAGGAGCACCTTCGGGGAAAAGAAGGAGGCGAGAGAGGAGCACCTTCGGAGAACGCTCATGCGTGTATGTGCGCATGAGCAAGATTAAAAGTAGCACTGCTGAAAAGCGATTAAGAGGAAAAGTGTCAGCAAATAAAGCCACTTCATGTGCTCAAACCAAGCCTGCCTCCCTTCATCCGCATTTCACCACATCAGGGAACGTTGCACTGGTGCCAAAACCTGGGAAACTGAGGAGCAACGCCGACACGGAATCCTCGCCGTTGGTAGCCATTGCTGAATCCCTCGCTGGTCTTCACTGAACACAGCATCAAGCCCTCCAAGAACTGCAAAAAGAACAGGCGCAATTGGAGGACTGACAGGTGTTTCAGGAACTGATCCGAGCCGCGGGTACTCCAACCGCCGCATGCCGCCCCAGCAAAGATGGGTCCACAGGACGATCCAGAGGCCTTTACAAAACTGTTCAAGCAATTCTTTTTTTCAGATCCTCAGAGAGTCATGAGGTGCCATGTGGAACTTCCAGTGATCAGTATGAGGGAGTGTGAAAGCGATGACACCAAATTTAACATACCTGCATCCCATTCACACCTGAGACCTTGTAACACTAACAAGTCACATGACACCGGGGAGGGAAAATGGCTAATTGGGCCCAATTTGGACATTTTCACTTAGGGGTGTACTCACTTTTGTTGCCAGCGGTTTAGACATTAATGGCTGTGTGTTGAGTTATTTTGAGGGGACAGCAAATTGACACTGTTACACAAGCTGTACTCTCACTACTTTACACTGTAGCAAAGTGTCATTTCTTCAGTGCTGTCACATTAAAAGATATAATCAAATATTTACAAAAATGTGAGGGGTGTACTTACTTTTGTGAGATACTGTATTTTTTATGTCCATTAACTGTTTCTTTTGTGTTGAAATAAGAACAAAGGAAACTCACCTGATTCATAATCCTTGTCCTTTGGTCACCACACCACTGTGGCAGGGAATACTGGCACCAAAAAAAGCAGAAAAGTTAACTACTAAACTATAATTCTGCACTAAAAATTTTCTTTTCTCTGTGTGTTATGGATGTTATGTGTTATGGATTAGGGCTGTGCTAGTACAGAGATCTCAATATAGTGTAAATAGTCTAAATACTCAAGATACCCGTGGCACCAATTTGCCCATTGACATTTTATGTCCATTAACTGACATTCAGAAACACAAACACTAATAGTCAAATGTGAATACTCTGGAGAGTAAGATAGACACAGGCTTGTCCAGCAATAAAACCGGGAATGTCTGAAGAAATGTCAGCTACAGAATGGTTGTGTACATGCTGTGCTGATACCTGGTAGGGATAGGCTGTCTGTGCATAATTCATAGGCATTTGAGGGATCATTACTCCTGGAAAACTTGGGTAAGAATATGGCTAAAGAGAGAGAAAAAGACATCACAGGTACAGTTTTCCTTTTTTTCTCTCTCTCTAGCAAATGCTATACAACTAAGCAGTACTGAACTTATTTATATTATATAGCCTTTTTATTTTTCTGATTTAAAACTTCTATACAATAGCCACCAGGAAATTAATTTAGTTTTCCTAAAAACACTGCACTTTGCTTATGTATTATTATTATAATAATAATAATAATAATAATAATAATAATAACAACAACAACATTATATTATGTACTGTACATCATTGCACTGTATTGTGCACAGTTGAGGCTCATGTTTAAAGCAGTATGAAGAATACAAGTGTCAAAATTTACCTGTAGGTACTGTGTACCTCCACTGAGCACAGAGGGCGTAACCAGGTTGGGAGGGCAGCAGGTACAATACACACAGGGGGAGGGGTTTACCCATTGTGATGGGCCAATCAAAGGTGACTGGACAGAACCTGTATTATGAGAACATTTACTTAATTTAATTAGACAAAGCGTCCCCAGGACTACAGTATGAGCATTTCACTCAATTAAAAGTCACGTTTAACGAACAGACGCATATAAGAAACTGAATATCAAAACTGACAAGCAAAAACGAGCCTTATTTATTAAGCCAGATACTAATGGATTTCTGGGTATATTGCTCGTATGAGTGTTTACGCAAAAAATATGGTATTCATGAAAATCCTGTAAATTCTGAAAAACTTTTTAGACATGAGAATGGCTATTTCCAACTTGCACCAATAGCACTGAGGGAAATGCAGGAAACAGTTAGCCAAAGTTTAAAAAAAAAAAAAAGGGACGAACATGTTAATTAAAGAAGGCTAAACTGAGTGGCACAACGGAAAAGGATTCACCCTATTGTTGGGAGATTTCGGGTGCTCTCAGATATTCCCTCTCCCCTTTCGATTACAGTGACACTAGCAATTCATAGTTATCTGTGAGCTCATGTATGCTGAAGAGGGTGGACTTTACTCTGAGCGTGTTACACTGCCCTGTGACACAGCATGAGCAGCAGAGCTGGCTGGTGGGTGGGAAATGTTTAGGTAGATTTTTTTTTTAACCAGAAGAAGCATCTGCAGCAGAAGTAAAAAGTTGCTTCTGAACAAGTACAAACTATTTTAAACATAATCAGACCCCACCCCTTGAGCTTGAGGCTCTTTTGCTAATAACATGCATGGCCCATCAAATGCAAGTTAATTAACCAATTAATTTTCTGGATCTGTAACAAAAATAATCCAATTGACATATCATACCAACCTCATCTGTCAAAATGGGCTTGAGAATTAAATGGAATTATTATTAATTTTTTTATCTATTTGTAGAACACTAACCTAAACGCATCAAAAATGGACAAACCTTGAAAACCTGACTCACGAGAACTCCGCTCTTTCATGATGGCAGGGCCCAGTTTGAGTTTCTTTCCTTTAAAATTGATCTGTTGCTGGGAATAAGAGACATGCAGTCACACATCAGTGTTGCAAGACTAAGTCAACACCTAACAACTCAAATAAGCAACTGATAACAAGCAAATATATTATACACTCCTATGGATGGATATAATTATTAAAATATTTAACAGTGACGACCTTACTTCAACGATAGTCTGGATGTCGACATCCTCGCTGAAGTAAACAAAACCGTAACTAGAGAAGGAGAAAAAAAAACAAAAACCAGCATCAGCAATACTGTATGGAAATTATGAGTTTACCCACAAGAAAATATTCTAGAAATACAAGGAAAGGTTATATATTTATAAATAAATAAATAAATAAATAAATAAATTTAAAAAAAAAAAACAAGATTTGGTTATATTATGAAAATCAACTTTTTACTATTTTTGCAGTTTACACAGGAGGTGTGAAATTCTCCGTTCATTTTTCTCAGAAAAAACTGATTTAGCTTGTGGACCAGAAACACCTTAGGAAAGACCTGACTTTAATCAGTACACACAGAAGACATCTGTGTGTACTAACATGCAAAATGTGTCACTTCTGTGAAGATGGTCCCCCATACAAAAAGAAATTCAATAAAACATTCATTTGTGCTCTGTTTGTACGGGATAATTACTGTTTGTGTCAGTTTGGTTTTTGGATAGTGTGTGAATGAAAAACGTCTCATCCCCTTTACATGTAGATTTCACAGTCCTTGACTATGATCTAAGTCACTTTCACACACTGCTATAAAAATGATTAGATCATTAAATGAATACTTAAACATTGTGTAAGGCATCCTGTACTTATTTTGTCTTCTTGTTTGCAAACGTGAATATCCACAGCACATAAAGCACGGGCTCCCAAATGTGGGTCGCTTGATTTACAAATGGGGTTGCAAAGGAAAACTCTCATTCTTCTCTTTTCTTTTATTCACTTGTTTTACAAATTAATATTAGAAATATCACTCAAACAATAAAACTTTTTTGTATTTTGAAATATTCAATCACAAGCCACATTTAATGAGCGTGTAGGTGCTATTTTCCTTCCCCCCCTATCCTGACACACTAGGAATTCAGTGATAGAAAGAAATTTCCCTGTCCATCTACCGCTAAAATAAATAAATAAATAAATATCTATCATATATATATATATTATATATATATATAAAAAATAAAATAAAAGTGTTGTGTCTCATATTGCATACTTATGTATGCAAGCTTATGTCAGTTATGTTTGAGGGGCTTGACTTTAACGGAACAATTAATTTGGTTCCATTTGCTTTCTGATAAATAGAAAGACACCAAGAATCAATTACTTGCACCAATTCATATGCTATTTTTCATTAATTCCATCAGTTGTTAACGGACAGAAAAATATTAGAAGTTGAATGAGATAAATACATTGAGGGATCATGTTAAAAGAGCAGAAATCTATCACTCCTGATGAAAAAGAAAAGGTAGGCTACATAGAACAGAAATAAAACCATTAACCTTATTATTATTATTGTTGTTTATTGTTCATGTATTATCACAAATTTCAAAAAGCAACAGGATTCCAGGCTATACAACCAATGTGTGTGTGGCTGACACTTGGATTTGTGGATCTCCAAATGTCTCAATGACGTTTGAAAAAGTCCTCTGAAGTAAGTCGATATACTATTCTGTTGTTCATTTTATTTGGACAGGATTACCACTAAATACAAACTAAATAATGGGAAATTTGAATAAAAACCAGCAGAGTTTAAGAAATGCCAGAGTAGAATCTAGAAAGGAAAACGAGAGAATAAGTACGGTGGATATAAAAGTCAACGCACCCCTGTTAAAATGGCAGGTTTTTGTGATGAAAAAAAAAATTAAACCAAGATAAATCATGTCAGAAATTTTTCCATCCTCAATGTGACATTACAATGCATCCAAAAAAAAAAAGGGGGGGGGGGGGGGGGAATAAAAGTTACAATAACCTGGTTGCATAAGTGTGTACACCCTTTGGGATGTGGCTGTGTACAGAATGAACCAATCACATTCAATCTCATGTTCAAAAGTAAATTTCATACAGCTGTCATCAATTAAATTACTCTGATTTACCTCAGACAAAAGGAATCAATCATTAGAGGGGTATAAGGCCATCAAGTGGAGAAACCGGAGCACCACAGTGACATCAAAGTGACATTTGGCAAAATGCGTTATAGTCTGATGAGACCAAAACCAAAAGGTATGTTGCAAAAAAAACAAAGCACATCACCAAAAGTACCCATGGTGAAGCATGGTGGTGGTAGCATCATGCTTTAGGGCTGCTTTTCTTCAGCCAGAACTGGGGCTTTTATCAAGGTGGAGGGAATCATGAATAGCTACAAATACAAGTTGATTTTAATGTTTGACAACATTCAGGTGTCTGCTAGTAACCTGAAGATGAAAAGGAAGTTCAGCTTTCAGCATGACACTGACCCAAACATCCATATCAACAAAGGAATGGCTTAACCAAAAGATCAAAAGTTTTTGAATGGCAGAGCCAGAGCACAGTCCTGAATCCAGCTAAAACTCTGGGGTGACCTGAAGCTGGCTGTGCACCGGAGATGCCCTCACAATTTGATGAATCTAGAATGTTTTTGCAGGAAAGAGTGGGAAAATACTGCCAAGTCAAGATGTGCCACGCTGATAAAGTATTAGTATTAGTGAAAGTATTAGTGTAGGGGTGTGCACACTTATGCAACCAGGTTATTGTAGCTTTCATTTTTCCCTAAAATGTTCGATTGTTTTTCACTTAATTTGTATGTTATAATTTCACATTGAGGGTGGAAATAGTTTTAAAATGATTTATTTAGTTTCCTTGTTTTACATCACAAAAACCTGCCATTCACAGAGGACTCCTTAGCTGATCAGAAGATACAGCAGCTCTCCAGTAGCTGGAAATATTTTGGATGCTTGTTTACCTGAAAGACACAAAAAGAGGTAAATAACACAACATGACCACAATAAAACATAGCAAGTACCAATGTCTAAGTGAGGCCTGAATAACTGCTAACACGATTCATTACTTTCTATTTTTGAGCTCAATACCAACTGTTTGGTTCTTATCTTATGGCTATGGATGAACTAAAGGTCTGAAGAAAATCTAGCTAGGAGTCTAAACATTCACTGCCTAGCTACCATAATTTTGTTGGAATGACTCTTCTCCCAGTTTGCCAGCAAGTAATAAAGGTATCCATCCATCAGTGAATTTCAAATGAGCTTTGAGTGATTTTTTAATTAAAAGACTAAAGATATCCAAGGCCATTTATGAGCAGCTTCTCAAGGATTTGCAAATGCACTGCACACATCTGACTGACCGCCAGCTTAATGCAGTTGTTACGGTGTTAATCTCAACTTATGCTCCAAAATACAAAAGCAATGACAGAGTTCAAAAACTGTACTACGCATGTTGTATTAACAAGTAACGATATAAACATGTTTCTTTTCCTCTTGATATTTGAACTGTATTACTGCGTCACTGTGATTATTGGATCATGTACTGGCAGATTAACTGCTTTACTGTTAGTAACGGGTAAAACGGCATGACACACTGTGGGCTTTTTGTTTCTTTTGGCAACTATAGTGTGGTAGATCCTGGATCAAATTTTGACTTAAAAAGGCTGAAGGCCACTGGTGTACAGCGAGTCCAGCAGAGATGCTTAAAAAAAAAGACTTGGCAAGGCCCAGTGTTGAGGTTGAGGGTGGTGGAGGTGAAGCTGCCTGGAGAGGAGCAGAAGCCCATTTACCTGAGCTTACTGAACAGCCTGAAGGGGACTACGGTATTGAAGGCTGAACGGTAAACAGTTCCCCCTTCCCATATCGAGATGAGAGAGGGTGGTGTGTAGGACATGGGAGATGGTGTCATCTTTGGACCTATCCAGGGGTGCAAAGCATGTAGAGACTTACACTGTCAAAGGTGCTTTTACAGACTGATGAAATAAGGGTTGGTAGGTTATATTAGATAAGGAAATTGGTAGGTTATTGTGTTTAGACTGATGGCCAGAAAAAAAAAAAATCTATTTAATTCATTTTAAATAAAATCTGTAAAACTGTTTAGGTGTCTGAATACTTTGCTTTAGAGCTGCAACAAATCGATTATGAAAGTCAACAAATCTGACTATTGATCAGTTGGTCTGTGCATGGCATGGGGTACATTTACTCAGTGTTACTTCTGTTCCAAAAATGCTCATCAGAGATTAAATACTAAAGTTGTGTCCCAAATGACACACTAGACACTTAAACAATGCACTTTGTACTCGACCATCTAGTCTATGAATTTTAGTCTAAGAAAGGTAATATCATCTCAAACGGAACACTAGCGTTTTTTTTTGTTTTTTGTTTTTTTTAATTAAATGCACAATCGTCTATACAGAACATTCTCCTTCATGGCTGTCGAATGCGAGTGACGTCTCTTTCAAATACAAACAGACTCCATAAAATACTCCTACCACAAACAATGATTGGCAGGTTCCTGTGCAAGGCATCGGATTCGCATTTTCATTATGTCAATTTATGTATCCATAATTAGGAAAGCAACTGCAACTACAGTTTGCAATTGCTTTTGAAAATTTTATGCAAAATACTTCCATATCTCTGAGTGTATAATATAGTAGCATATAATGTATATTAGGGATGCAACGATGCACAAAATTCAAATTCAATTCAGATTACCAGATTATCTAACAGGGAATTTCTGGCATTCCTGCTTCATCTAGTCTAGCTTTAGTCTTTATAATTAGTCAATATCTTCATTATCACGGTGTGCAGAAACATCTGATTAATGTGGTTAATGCGACTGAAAATATGGATAACTCTGGGAAGTATTGCAATTCTATTTTATTCTAGTAACATAATTGAGCTCCGAGAACCCAAGAGGGATAAATTAGAAATTACAAATATTATCTTACCTGCTAGGATTCCACAACTCTGCTGCCCATGATCAACAACAGACCCGAAATATGCTGCACCACAAAATATATAAAAGTCATTTAAATTTCATAACTGTAAATACATTTCTGAAGAACATTAAGATGGCTGTATGATTATTTAACTTTACCTTAAGATTTATTTGATGAACGGTTGATGGTAAACTGGCCTTCACACTTATTCCCCAACCATGCAGCTGTCAAGTTCTCACCACAGTCTAATGTGCACTGCACATGGGCGGCATAGCAAGTATCTCCGCTGCTTATATCCTCGTGCCCGATTTACACAAAACACAGATTCTACCAATAAACTACGCGAGCCACATGACAGAGATCACACTTTGTATAGGCAGAGGGGTTATGCACACATTAAGCAGACGCTTTCGGCTCATTGCCATGTCTCAAAACTCGACACAGTTCGCAATGTTATGGCCAGAGAGTTTTCTTCTCTGGCCCCACCATTAATGCAAACGAACAGCTCAGATGTTGAAAAGAGGTCACCATGGAAGTATTTAAGCAGCTGCTAAAGACAGATGGAGGAAGGAACAAATTAAGGCTTTGTTTACATCTATGAAAAGCAAGAAATATAAAGAAAGAAAAAGAAATGGCCGACTTGTTGCGAATGACATCACCATGCGGGTGCGGCTGCGTATTATTATTATTAACAAAATAAATAAATATACACCCCCACACACACACACAAATAAAAACAATCAGGTCTAAAAAAAAAAATTATAATATGAAAATATGATTTTTGGATCTAAATATAGCAATATTCTTAACGTGCACAAAATTGACAGTTTAGGACCGTTACATGACGTGTTACTGATTTCTGAGGCTTAAAAAAATCTATTCAATTTAAAAATTAAAGTTATAAAAAAAAAAGGTAGTTAAGTGGATTCTGGCACAAAATATTTTATTTAATTTGGGAGTTTAATCAAAATGTATGTGAAGATATAACAGAGACAGGATGCTAAATAAATATATATATATATATATATATATATATATATATATATATATATTTATTTTATAAAGTGTTTTAGATAAAATGCTTTACTTTTTTTCCCCTTAAAAGCAGCCTTAAATGAACTATTCCCAAGTGTGGACACTGTGCATGAAAGTGTTAAGCTACATGCAAAGAATAGTACAAAAATGTATAAAGCATTATTGTTATTCTGTATTTTTGAATAGGCTACAAATGTTGACAATTAAAATATCAATCTACTTGCAGACACACTAATGAGCTGATTCTTTTACAGGATGCAATTATTACTGTATTTTGCATATACATGCGGTACACTGAGCTATAATCATTCTCTGTCTTTCTAAAGAACAATAAAATATACTGATGTCATGCAACATTATGGAACCTGTAACATTCTGTTGTATAACTATATTTGGAAAATAAAAACAAAGTAATACAGCAGTGAGACTTTCTATTTCTCATGATTTTCAGATCATGGTCTGGAACATCATGTCAAGACTAATTCAAACCCTGCTAAAGCAGCTTAACTGGAAGTGGAATCAATGAGAAGAAAGACTTTGGGTGATTACTATAAAATCTGTTATAATATGTAGCTAGATAAACATTACACTCAGCACCACCATCGTATCGGTGAAATTGGGCATATTAGCAATACCGCAAATCAACTGCTGAGGGAAAACGCACCAGGGTTCGATTCAAAACGGACTAAAAAGCAAATGTGTGAAAGCTCCCCAAGTTAACTCTAATAACAGAATTTCTTATAAAAACCCTTAAGGTTAAAAAAAGAAAACCCTTTTGTTTATTTTGTGTACATTATCAAGAGACAACTCGTTGTTCCCAGAGTCACATTAAAGATTCGTTCAAAATGAACGCCATATCAGTTGTACACAGGTGCATTGTCATGCTGGAACAGGTTTGGGGCCTCTTAGTTCCAGTGAAGGGATATTGTAACGCTCCAGCGTACAGAGACATCCTATACGATTGTGCGCTTCTAATTTTGGGGAAGAACTACATTCGAGTGTCCACATACTTTTGACCGTATATGTATTTGTGTTGCACTTTTGATGAAATTTACAAGATTTGTCAACTAATAAACAACAACTGAAAAATGCCTTTTATATAGACTATAACACAAACATTAATAACACAAAATGTAAATAATAAATGTTTACTTTAGTAGATTATTCAGTCCATGTTTAGTTAACCAGAGCTCTGAGACAGTCTCACCCTTTGCAGATCCCCCCACGGTAGGTGATGATTTTAACCTCTTTCACTGCACCGTACCGAGAAAAGAAGTCTCGAATCTCATTTTCTTCAACCTACACAGAGGGGAGAAAGAAAAAAAAAAAACTGTATTCATAGAAAATATTTATGAAGTGTAATCAATATGTATAACCAACATTCAGATGTATTACTTAGACATGATCTATATGTATAATCAATACTTAAAAGCATAATCTAAATCCATAGAACACGGCTTAATCAAGTTATATTCTAAGTGTGTACAGAGTTAGATGGATTCTGTATCTTACTGTACAATAATTGTTTTCTGAATCAGCCTGTACCTTCCTGTAAATAGTCTTGAGGCCTGATACCAATTAACCAGTTAGTATAAGGCCTTACGAAGGGAGGTAGATATTAGCTAGGACAGCACACAGAAACAGACAGAAGCTCACTGAGGCATAAGAAGGGAGTGTTGGTCAAGGTCAGGGAGAAACAAACAAAACAACAAAGACCGAGTGAAACCTTGTCCTCATAAACTCGTTTCAAGAAAAACAACTAATTACTCGTGCTCCACAATTTTTAGATAACATATAGACCGGACTAATTAATTGTGGCGAAGAAGATTTTTAGGGAAGAAAGGCAAAACCCAGCCTAAGATGAGTATGCTGTGGAGAAAGGTATAAAAAGGGCTGTGTGGTTGCATAATTTAGACTTTCTGCAGACTGTCTCACTTTATTGTTTCAATAAAGTTGAATTACTTTTTGATATCTCCGTCTCTGAAATTTTTTGACTTGGGCTGGAAAGATTGTTTGCCACGACATATTTAGCCCAGCATTCACTCGTCTATCGTGTCTATTTCATTTCAGAAGAAAACAACAGTCCACAGTGTCCCACCTTCATGTCTATGCCTCCCACGAAAAGTGTGTTGGGCGTCATTTTGCCCTGCGGTAAGATGAAGCCGTTCGACATCATCGTCCCATGGCGCTGTTTCTGGAGATCCTGAGTCAAGACAGTTCAGTTAGTCCCGAGGCCTAAAGCTAACTTCATGAAGTTATACAATTGTAAAAACACATAAGTAAGCTTTGTGTGAACAACCATGAACCTGGGCGTCATTTGTTTTAAAAGCGCTAGAGTCACAATTTGGTAGAGATTATAATAAAAAATAAATAAAAAGAGATACCCAAATCACTCCGACAGATAAACGTCAAGCTAAGCTAATTTTCTATAACTTTCTGTTGAGCCAGAGAGATATGGTTAGTTAGCTCGCACAGGCTTGCTAACAACCTGACCTGACAACTTGTGCGAACAAATTTATACCAACGCCAGCTTTGTTTTCTATCTCAAATTAACCACCATTAGAAAGTTAATATTAAAGTTTATGCACTTACGATGTTTTTTTTTTTTTGTTGTTTTTTTTAAGCTAGCTAGGGTAATTAATATACGGGCTCAGTAAGGCTCGAGAAACCTGACACCTAGACGAGCCATGTCTCAACTAAGCATCTTTATCAAGACCAGTAAGAATAATACAAGGTCTGATACGCCACTTAAAAAAGATTATAAACACTGAACGTTTTTAAACGCTGATAATTCGCTGAGGTGTAGCCTCGTGTAAGGCACTGAGGTCTGTCATGGCGCGGTTCCTCTCGCAGAAACCAAAAAACACACCGTAAAATGATTTTACCGATGTACGTGGATGATACAGCTGCATTGCACGTCGAGTTCATTTTACTCACCATGTCTAAAACAGTTAAAATAATCGAATAAATTAATGTCTGCCAAATTTTCCCTCCAGTTTCTCTCAAGCGTCGTGACAAAATGGAGGAGAAACACCCCGCCTACACCTGAGCACTAATTGGAGAAATGGACGCAACTCATAGCCTTTCAGTTCCCCAACTGATCTCAGTACTATAACCATTCAATCAGGGAGGTTTTCTCTAATATACAAAAGGTCAAACTGGATTCTTTTTTTAATCTATTAAAAAAAAAGTTTTTAGATTAACTACATCATAGTACCTTCAACAGATTTACCAAATGCATATGATGTCATCTGTATGGGTATATGGCTTCAATTATCCCTCAGATACAGGCGTACATAGTATGCAATGATGCCTAGAAATAAGAGTGAATATTAAATGTTTTACTTAATGGAAATGCAGTCCTGTCGCACAGATCTATAAATGCCCCGAACTGTTCTTCATTTGACATCACAGCAGTTTTAATTTCTAGGCAAATACATTTACAGGGAGGTATAGCTGAGCAACCATGTCAGCATGAAGACACGCTTCAGATTCAGCCCAAGCCACCTTTAGAGAACTGGAGGATCAGGAACTTGTGATGAAGCACAAGTGAAATTATATAGAATAAAAGACATAGCTATCTTTTGATGTCTGGCTCTTTACAACAAATTGGAGTCAAATTAAAGAGCTCTTTTTAAGAAAACACTCAAAGAGAGAATGACAATCATATTCGAAATAACACAGGGTTAGGCAAGAGCAATAATGCCTTTTTATTCTTCTGGAGTTAATATCATTCCAACATCCCACACGTGCAATGCTGTACAGTTACCTTAAGGGCTGAAAGAACTTAAACAAAAAACATAAGAGAGAGAGAGAGAAAAAAAAAAAAGGTACAGTTCACATATCAAGGATTTAATAATAATAAAAAAAAACAAAGATGGAAAACATAATTTAACAAAAGCTTACATTGCAATCTATGTGTTAAAATTATATAGAAATAAAAAGAACAGAATGGGCATATAAACAGACATGTATTGAGGCACTGGATAATGAACAATCAATACTAGAGAGAAAGCAAGGTTACTGATATAGTCCATGTCAATCACATTTCCCCTTTCTGGTTTACTTAAGACACATGGTGTATGTATGCCACTGCCCTCTTCTTTATCACAGACATTATGCAAACACAGAGAGAAAGAGGAAGAGAGGTTTGAGTACTGAAAGATTTGAGTACTATTAGGATTGGGCTACATGTAGGAGTCTGTGAGGGGGTTATATTTGCAGTGGTATGGCATGGTATTCAGGATTCATCAAATAAACTGGGTTTACTTGTGTTTTAAGGTAAATTACGGTAATTAGGTAACTAAATCCAATGTGCAAACAAAAGTTTGGGTCACAGGATACAGGTGTATAGACATATTTAGAATACAAGCCTATGAGAACACATAGATGAAATGGGGTCTAGGTTTAAAGGGACCAAAGATCCCATAAGGCGATCAGCCCAAGTTCACAAGTGCAAAAGTCCAGCAGAATGTCTTATCCTCTTAGAATGATTCAAAGGATAAAGCTCAGACAGACTGAATTAATATTAGGGTTCAAAGGTCAGCCGGGTTGACAATGGTAAAATCAGAGTCCTTGCTGTTAGTGCTGCCCTCTTCTGGGCTGGATGATCCAGAGGTGGTTCCCATCAGAGGGTCCTGAAACTCTGCCATGCCGAAACCCCGCCCCTGTTTGAAGGGCACAGCAATCTCGCCCTCAGTTGGTTGAAGATCCCCATCCTGTGAGACCAGGATGTAGTCATCCCAGTTCCTCCGCTCAGCAATCTGGGGTGAAAGCAAAGAAAATAGGGATGGGTTATTTTAATACACTCACATGAACAATAAATAGGGCGGGGCAGGGCGGGGCAGGGCATGTTAAAAAATACAACTTAATCTTATGGCTATGAAGCTCTTTGGTTGTCAAGGCAATTAGGTTTTTGTTTAAAAAAATAATAATAATAATAATAATAAAAACCCTAAACAACACCCTAAAAGATCTTGAAGATGTTTAGCTGTTCATCTTTAGGATTAAATGAATTTGCCTGGTCTTACTATTACTATACACCAGTGATGTCTGAGACATCATTGAAGACATACGTGTGTGAATGCTACATGTGTAATCCTCTCCTAACCTGTGGTTCTGTGGTATGTGCCCCCTCACTTGGCATTGTTGTCTTTTCTAGTGTCTCCATTTCTTGCTCTTGCTCAGAGAGATGGCTGAAGTCCAGCTGAGAGCTTGGCTGAACAATTTCAGTATCCGTATTGGCCGCAGATGTGGATTCCTCCTGCTGAGCTGCGTTCTGACCTGTAGAGCAGTAGTGATCATCTGCTATTGTGATCTCCTCATTCTCCTCAGCCTCCAGCTGACTTTGATTAAAGCGCAGTGCTCCCTTTAAGATGTCCTTAATCTGAGGAGAGGCACAATGAGGGTCGTGTGTTTATGTCTCTGTGAAACCTTCAGCCGGAGCTCATGTGAAGGTTCAAAATGATTATATAAGATATGTTTGGCATTTTGAACAAAAACTCAATCAGGACAGGCATGAGTTTGTAATATCCTGCTAGCTATGCTGTTTTATAACAGTTTTGTAATTCAGTTGATGTGTATATTGAATTAGGACAAACCTGCTTAAGTCCAGCAAGTGATACCAGCACCTCATCCTCCTTCTGCAGATGCTCCTGCAGTATCACGTCCTGAATCTTGCCTGTTCATCATGTGAAAAAAAAAGCAAGTTGTTATTTTCAATGACGTACCTTCAACATGACATTTTATCTTAAGTGGCCTATTCGACTCACCGATGTGCACATTCATCATCTTGGCACAATATTTGCTCATGGCCTCCAGATCATTGATCTGCCCCTGGAGTAAGGACACTTGGGTCTCCAACTCTTCCTGGAGACATATACTCACATGTGTACCACTGACTATAAACTTATAACAGCAAGTTTAAATGTTCACCTCAAACAGACAAATGTCGAACATTTAGTTGATCAAACATCTAACAAGGACTACCCTTTATGTATTTCCTAATACATTTCTTACTGTTGCTTCCTAGAAAAAAAAAACGATGTCAGTTGTTGCGGGTTGTGTGCAATTTCAGGCTTTTCTTCTTTAATTGCACTGCAACACATTTTTCTCAGTTTCTAATCATGGCAGAGTGAGGTTTTCACATGAACAATCTACACTGCTTTTGCCCTGATCTGGTCTTATACAGTATAGCATACTGAATAAAGACTGTAACCCCCAACATTCCATATGACCGAAAACTAATTCTTTGGTTTACTGATTCATTACATGGCCTATTTAGTAGCTTCTCAATCCACATTTAACCAATTTCTGGTATAATGTACATCATATACTGCATTTATCCAGCACTGTTTATTAAAAACTGTTCCAATTATTAAATATCTTGATAGATCGACTGTGGATATGTAGTGGATGGAAGGAGCATGTAGCTGAAAACTGAAAGGCTGAGAGGGTAAAAGCAACACAGTGGCTCACCAGATCCTTTTTGCCTATGGATTTGCTGTGAGAACGTGAACGACTGATGTTGAAGAATAAATCTTTCTTCGTGGCAGAGAGAGGAGGTGATGATGTGCTTGACTCCCGCCCCTTGGAGGCAGGAAGAGGTGGGGATGACATGGCCTGGTCCCTCCCACCTGACAGACTCTCAACACTTGGTGAGGAGCTCACGGTCCTGGAGGGCTGACCTGAAAAATGAGCAGTAGGAAAAAAAATTGTACAACCATTAGTACAACGACGGGAAAAGCTGTAGTGAAACCACAGAACTTAAGAAATCAGATCATATAGGTAAACTGTGGTAGGTGATTTGCTAAGTACACTAAATGGCCAATGGTATGTGGACACTTGACCATCACACCTATATGTGGTTCTTCCTCAAACTGTTACCACAAGGTTTGAAGCACACAACTGTATAGGATGTCTTTCTATGCTTTAGCTTTACAGTTTTACTTCACTGGAACTAAGAGGCCCAAACCTGTTCCAGCATGACAATGCCCCTGTGCACAAAGTGAACTCCATGAAGACATGGTGTGTTAAGGTTGGAGTAGAAGAACTCAAGTGTCCTGCACAGAGTCCTGACCTCAACCCCACTGAACACCTTTGGGATGAACTGGAACTGGAGCCTCCTCGACATCCCAACATCAGTACCTGACCTCAACCTCACTAATGCTCTTGTAGCTGAATGAACATAAATCCCCACAGCCACGCTGCAAAATCTAGTGGAAAGACTTCCCAGAAGAGTGGAGCTTATTACAACAGCAAAGGGGGAATAAATCTGGATAGGCATGTTCAACAAGTGCACATGAATGTGTCCACAAACTTTTTACAAAATTTTGTATTTGTAATGTAATCTACTGTAAGATATAAAGAATAGAGGCAGTGCAGAGGAAGGCATGCAAAATCAAGCATTCAGGTAATGTACAACATTAAGGAAATAGGCACCATTTTACACTGACCAACTGTATATACTGTAGTACATAGGTTAGTAAGCATGTGACAATGTTAAATTTCGTAACACTTTTTTTTGGGTAGTTCACTGTAGAGTCTAGAAACAGTCAAAAACCCATCTATACACTGTCAACAACCTGTCAAACAAGCCTCTCAACTGATTCTAAACCATTTGTTAGTCGCTTTGGATAAAAGCGTCTGCTAAGTGAATAAATGTAATCAACATGCCACGGTTGTTGATGTTTAGTAAATGACCCAGACACACTGAGTGCAGTTGTAATATTGGTCCAATTTTTTTTGAAAATGTTTTGAGAATAACATTCTAAAGATCCAGTTTTAGTAGACACATTTACCTGTTCATGCTAATGTCAGAGAATATAATGCCTTTTAAAAGTATTCAACACCCTTAAAAGTCATCAGATTCATCTGGATTTACAAATGACATTTACACAGATTGTTCCAGCCAGTATTTTATTGCAAACAAATACGTTTTCAAAGTAAATTTTCACAGTCAAATTTGTCAACAGATCATCAAAAAAAAAGAAAAAATGCTGCTTAATGAATCTGCGTTAATGGAAGTGCTGTGGATGCTCCAACTTGACAGATGAAACTTATTGTCCTAATGAGGACACAGGTATCTTACATTTGAGTTCTATCTGTGAATTCTTAAAAAGGTTACTATTTCTAGATAAAAGCCCCCCCTTAATTCAAGTGCCATTGTTTAGACTGAGAATCTGAAAGAAAGAAAAAAAAAAACTGTGAAAATGTAGATGAAAGAACCTTGTAAGAAAATTAGTGATCATGTTATGGACATGTGCAAGGAAAAGGCTACAAAATAATATCAGTGTGTGGATGTCCCAGTGAGCACTGTTGGATCAATTGTAAGGAAATGGAAACTGTATGACACCACCCAGGCACTGACTAGACAAGGCCCAAATCATGTTGTGGGGATCTTTTCCTCAGCGGGAACTGGGCATCTTATTAAAATTGATGGTGGACAGATGGATGGTGCAAAATACAGGGAGTAGTATGCAGGAGAACCTGCTTCAGTCTGCTAAAAACAAAAGCTTGGGAGACACCTTTCAGCAGGTCAATGGTCCCAAGGAACTTACCCCAACACATTTAAAGCTGTTACTGCAAAAGGTGTTTGTCAAGTATTAGTCTGATGGGGTTGAATATATTTAGCATTTTAGCATATTTCTTTTGAATAAATGAATGAAATAGCTAATTTTCCTTGTGGTTTTGTTCAAGTATTTCAATCTTTCCCCTCTCCTTTATAGATTCCACATTCTCTTTGTGGTAGAAGAAGGGTCTGAAATGCTTTGAAGATCTTTTCATTAATAATGTGTTTACAAACTTTTCTGAATTATCCTCTTCATTCAGCCTGCTTCAGTCTCACCTATTCCGTTTCTTTCAATTTAGGCATGGTGTCTCCTCCCTATTCGCTGGTTTTCCCTCCTTACCTACAAAGTCTGCCTGGGAAGAGGTGTTCAAGCTGAATCCTCATAAGGGTGGTATTTTTTCACAGATATATGCAACGATCCGGGCACAGGACAATTCTTACAATATCAAAATCATTAGTGCTTGGGAAGAGGAATTGGGCCTGGAGCTTGAGGATGATTACTGGGGCAGAGCATTAGATAATATACGTACCACCACGTCATGTGCTAGACTTAGTTTCATACAATTTAAAGTGGTCCATAGAGCTCACCTCTCTAGGAGTAAACTATCTAAAATATATCCCAATATTCCTGTATTGTGAAAAATGCAAACTTTCACCCTGTAACCTCAGTCATATGTTTGCACTCTGTCCCAAACTGCAGAACTTCTGGAACTCTTTCTTCGAAACAATGTCCGACGTTCTTAAAATCAAATTGGACGTCTATCCTTTAATTGCTATCTTCGGTGTTTCATCTCAGCGTCAGCCTCTGAACCATAAACAAGCTAGTGTTGTGGCTTTTGCATTGTTACTCGCTCGGCGCAGAATATTGCTTTCTTGGACCTCTCCACAACCCCCCTCTATAACAGTCTGGCTTACAGATTCAATGTTCTTTTTAAAACTTGAAAAAAATCAAGTATAACATCAGAGGCAGGGGTGAATCATTTTTGGGAAAATGGTAACAATTTATTACCTACTTCAATGATGTACGAATGCTGGAGGTGGATTGAGGGAAGGTAGACGGTAAATACTAATCATCTTACTTTTTATCTTTTTTTTTAATTATTGTTTTTGTGGTTTGTTTGTTTGTTGTTTTTTTTGTCTCCCCCTTTCTTCTGGTTTTGGCTCTGATTATTTGTTGGGGCCGGGTATGGTGGGGTTGTTGGATGGGGTGTTATGTAAAATACGGTTTCCCAATAAAAATTCTATGATAAAAAAAAAAAAAAAAAAAAAAAAAGTATTTCAACTTTATTAATAGGCACTGTTTCAAAGAGGATCAAATGTTTGCTTGTCCAAATATGTATTAAAAAAAAAAAAAAAAAAAGCCAACCATTTCCATGGGATGTACTTATTTTTTCACATGACTATTTTATGGTATATTGTATAATTTGATTTATTTGATTTGATTTAAATGCAGTTCTCTCAGTTGCCTTGATTAAACACTTATACAGGTAGAAATGCAACTTAGTGATCATGTATAGTGATGCATGCAAACAACACGGAGAAAGCAGGCAGCTACACACTAAGGTACAGTGACACGAAAGCAAAACATAGTAGCTAAAAGAACAGTTACCTGGCATGTCAGATAGTATCTGGCTGGGAAGAGAGATCTGAGATGCTCCAGGGGAACCTACATCTAATAGATATGTGGAATAAGGCTACTATTCAAACTGCACAGATACACCAATATTCAGAGTTTTACTGACTAGAAACTTTTATCGTTTTTGTATTACTTCAGGGAGTGTTGCTTTTTCCATGCAAGAAGGAAAAAGCAACAACTATCCCAACTAATCACTAATAAACATGCAAGCGTACACTATATGTCCAAAAGTATGTGGATTTATTCCCCCTTTCCTCTTATACTAAGCTCCACTCTTCTGGGAAGGCTTTCCACTAGATTTTGGAGCATGGCTGTGGGGATTTGTGATCATTCAGTTACAAGAGCATTAGTGAGGTCAGACACAGATGTTGGTGAGGAGGTCTGGGGTGCAGTCGGTGTTCCAGTTCATCCCAAAGGTGTTCAGTGGGGTTGAGGTCAGGGCTCTGTACAGGACATGTCTTCATGGAGCTCGCTTTGTGCACAGTTACATTGTTATGCTGGAACAGGTTTTGGCCCTCTTAGTTCCAGTGAAGGGAAAGTGTAATGCTACAGCATACAAAGAAATTCTATACAGTTGTGTGCTTCCAACTTTGTGGTAACAATTTGGGGCAGAACCACATTTGTATAGAATGTCTGTGTGTGGTGTGATGGTCAGAGGTCCACAAACTTTTGCCATATAGTGTACATGTCAATGTAGGTGTGTGTGTGTGTGTCAGTAACAATCTGAAAGTGTGTATTCTCACCTTTACTGAGATGCACAGGCATGCTCTCAGACTTCAGCAGACGCTGTTGTGCCACATGCATTTGTGTACGAGAGGACACAGTGTTAGACGGTAGCTCAGCTGAAGTCCGAGGTGGCTGAGGTTGTGGAGATGGAGAAGACAACACTTCGCTGTTGATTGGCGAGACACCACTGGAGACTCCACCCATAGGGGCAATGAGCTTCCTACCGAAGCTAAGCAGAGAGCTGGAGACCTTATTGATGTTGAGGGGAGCCACTTTGGTGCTAACCGTGCTAAAATGCAGAGAGTCAGAGAACGATAAAGCATACGTAACAAGCTTTGGAAGGATGGTGCTTAAGGTGATGACCACAGACACAAGTGTTTCTTAAATTTTATGCAAAATTAGCAAAAGAGCGCAGGAATTATGTGCTGCATTTACCATACTCCCACAACATTTAGATGTTTCTTTTACGATAAGTTCTTTTAACAATGACACAAAAACATTTCATCACAAACCTACCGCGCCCTGTCGACGAAGTCAGCTCCGTGGTTATTGTAGTAGTCAAGGTTTTGTTGGAACTGATAGTTGACCGGCCTTGGATTATTCTGAAAGTAAAAAAAAACGTTCAGATGTCAAGTGGCGCAAGCAAGGTCACAAACGGGTGATTTGGGACAACATGAACAGTTTACTGTCTATCATGAATAAATATTATTAGTTAAAAAAAAAAAAAAACTTTATTCATCCCATAATAACTGCATTGTCAACTTTAAACAACTTACTTAATATTGAAGTTCTTTTCTAGCATTTAACATAAGATAATACTTTATTAATCCCCAGACAGAGAAAACCATGCTCTTGCCACCACAACCTGTTAAACTTGTGCAGTAATCACCAAAATTCTCACATCTGAAGATAACAGCTGCCAAAGCCCTTGAAAAATAAAATCCTTTTGCAAAATACCATGGCACGTGTGCGTGTTATCACATAAGCATTACACACCATACTAGGAGTTCTTGAAAGCTCCATAAATCCCTCTCACTCTTTCAGTTTCTCCTGCCTATACAATACCCTGCTCAAATCTGTCCTACTTTTTTTCAGGATTCTGCACCACAGACTGTGTATACTGATACCTTTGGGTCTCTCAGGAACAGCGCTTTGTGCAGAAGAGCGTGAATGTCTCCAACAGGTGGGTAGTGCATCAGGAGGCCAAGACATGTCTGAAAGCTACTGGCAATCACTAATTACAGGAATTACAAAATGATGCATGCATTATTAGAAACATATTAAACATCTTCAAACATTATTAAATATTAACTGAACGGAAAAAGCATTTTTTCTTAATCTTAAACAGTGTTAGCACAAAACAGGAGATGGCCGTGGAAAAACAAATGTAGCCTGTCTGCATTAAAATTTAATCTGACCCATGTCTGGCTGAGGACATGACCATGATGACATACAGCTTCTACGGTTCCCATATTTCAATTTAAAACCTAATCATTTGGCTGGAAGACACAAACATCTCAATATAACTAGATAATTCTAACATACAAACCTTATCAATTAGATGATCACGTTTGCCTTCAAAGTAACCAAATAAGAAGAGCAAACAGTGAAATTGGTCCTGTTTCATTCGAACGATGCAGATTTAGAGAATCTACATTGCTGTGAAAAAGTATTTCTTCTGTTTTGTGTATATTAAAATAAAATCAAAAGATAAATCAAAGGCAGTCTGAGTAAACACAAAATACAGTTTTTAAATGATAGCGTTATTTATTGAAGCAAAAAAGTTATCAATACCAACTGAGCTTGTGTAAAAATGTATTTGCCCTTGTAATTACTAATTCCTCAAATCTATGAAACTGCATTCATAATGGGGTTCAGCTGGACTAGTCACAACCAGGCCTGATTACTGCAAACCCTGTTCAATCAAATCAACACTTAAATAAAACTTTTTCAACAACATGAACTTGGTTCAAATGTCTTACCCAGTAGCACATTATGCCAAAATTATGAAATTCCAGAAATGATGAGGAAGAAGGTGATTGAAATACATCAGTCTGGGAAGGGTTACAAAGCTATTTCAAAGGTTCTGGGACTTCAAAGAACCACAGTGAGAGCCATAACATTATCTCCAAATGGAAAAACTCGGCACAGTAGCGAACCTTCCCAGAAGTGGCCGACCTTCCAAAATTCCTCCAAGAGCACAGCAACCACTCATCCAGGAAGTCACAAAAGAGCCAAGGACAACATCAAAGGACCTACAGGCCTCTCTTGCATCAATAAAGGCCACTGCTCATTACTCCACTATCAGAAAGACGCTGGGCAAAAATGGCATCCATGGAAGAGTGGCGAGGTGAAAACCACTGCTAACCCAGAAGAACATTAAGGCTTATCTGAATTTTGCCAAAACACACCTTGATGATCCTCAAACCTTTTGGGAGAATGTTCTGTGGACTGATGAGTCGAAAGTGGAACTGTTTGGAAGACGGGGGTCCCGTTACATCTGGAGTAAATGAAACACAGAACTCCACAAAAAGAACATCAAGCATGGTGGTGGAAATGTGATTGTGTGGGGATGCTTTGCTGCTTCAGGGCCTGGGCAACTATAGCAATAAACTATATGAATAATTGAGGGAAACATTGATTCTGTTCTCTACCAGAAAATTTTAAAGGAGAATATCCGGTCTTCAGTTTGTCTGTTGAAACTCAAGCGCAACTGGATTATGCAGCAAGACAATGATCTAAAGCATAGGAGTAAGCCCACCTCTGAATGGTTCAAGAAAAGCAACATTAAAGTTTTGTAGTGGCCTGACATGAGTCCTGACTTGAACCAATTCGAGATGTTGTGACAGGACATTGAACAGGCAGTGTGGCTGAACTAAAGCAGTTCTGCAAAGAAGAGTGGGCCAAAATTCCACCACAGTGCTGTGAAAGACTGATCTCCAGTTATCACAAGCGTTTGGTTGCAGTTATTGCTGCTAAAAGTGGCACAACCAGATTTTAAGTTTAAGGGGGTAATTAGTTTTTCACATGGGTGGATGTGTGGTGTGGGATCACTTTTTTTTTGCTTCAATCCATTTACATTTATTCTTTTAGGAGACACTTTTATCCAAAGCGACTTACAAATGAGGAAATACAAACAAATACATTTTTTAAAATAAAAACTGTATTGTGTGTTTACTCAGGTTGCCTTTGTTTTATGTTGCATTTCATTTGAAGATCTAAAACTATTTGTATGAGATACAAAAAAAGAAGAAATCAGAATGGGGGAAATATGTCTTCACAGCACTGTACTGTACACTATACAATTAAGCAAACTACTTTCAAGTCAAGGTCAAAGCACTTTGCAAGGTCATTTAAATGTCAACATGATGATTTATGTGTCAAAAACAAATGGACATGCAAAAAACTCACGTGCATCTCTGATGTAAAGCAGCATGGCTACAAACACGTAATCCACCAGATCCAGAGTGATGCTGTCTGCAAGCAGTGCGTCCCACACCACCAGCAGGTCCTGCAGAGGAAACTCCCTGCCAAACAACAGGCGGACCCAGCGACTATAACACACACACACACACACACACACACACACACACACACACACAAACACCAAAACAAATAGTCAGTTACTATAGTAACACCCTAATGTCTAATAATAAACACATTTTCTAGTATGCATGAGTGTAGCTATAGCTCTGATTATTCAAATTAATTTCTATTTTTATCTAGCTTCTCAGTAGTTTTTTTACCTCTTGACATCAGCAATGACAAACTATTTGCTTATTAATTTTTCTGATGTAGAAAATTCAACCATTTGAATTTACACATTAGAATGATGTTGTGCAACAGGGCCTACTTCCTCCTCTGGTGAATGTTGGTACAAAACATAGCCAACCCAACGGGGCTCAATTTAGACTGCTTTCCCTACAATCATAAAAGTCTTGTTTAATTTCAATTTTAAGAAAACTATTTCTAATTTTGGTGCAGTTTTCGATTTGTTTTCTATTTGACATTCTATTTGAGTTTTAGTGGTCTATAGTTTGTTTTGTCTTTAGTAATACCTTGTGCCGTGTATGTAGGTTCACAGCAAATGTTGGTCAATTACTATAGTAACACATTCACACTCCAGACTAGTCCCTAGTCGTAAATACACACTTTCTTCTTACTTGTAAACACACAGGGAACATTACACACAGTAACATTACTTACTCCTTCAGGCTCTAAATTACATGCATATTTTTCTGATGTGCACACACCCACATGGAAACTCACATACACACAAAAATTTTACAAACACATTTTTTCATACCCTTAATGCCTAAGCCATTAGCACATACTTTCTCTAGCATGCATGTATGTGGGTGTGTCCTGTATTTGTGTGCACTTACATGCCGTATATCTGAGGTGCGATCTCCAGGCGGTTCAGGTGCATGTGCAGTTCAATATCATGCTTTTTTACCAGCTGGTCTTGAATTCGGTTTACTTTGGTCACAATGGCCACAGAAGGGCCACAGTCCTGGGGTCTGGCAAAAGGAATGCTGGTGAGCATCTCTTCCTTTCCCTGCAACATCACCACAACGTTCACACAACATTAACACAACACAGCATCTATGCCAAGTCTGATTTGGGGGAGGAAGTGAAAGTGCAGTTGGGACACACCTTGCGCACCTCCCGCTCAAAACTGGAGAACCAGGGCTCTGCTGTTTCCATGAGTTGTACGAACATGGCACTATGGGTATGCAGAATGAAAGGGTGAGTCTTTTTAGCACTGCACACAAGTCGAACTCAACACCAATGGCGTTAGCGATGATGCCTCCACCACTAACAGGTCTAGTCCTTCTTGTTACTAAAGTGTACACCAGAACTACACTGAACATATACTTCAAACGTGAAGGAAGCCATTGAAGAAAAACTTATTTCAGACATTTGACTTTGCTGTGCCCTTGACCCTGTTTGGATCAATCCCAAAAAGCTAATCAGTTCATCTGCTGGTTACAATAATAATTCCATATAAATCCACATTATCTTGTGATATCACGCTAACGAGAATGTCAGTCAGATGAACACTGATGGCTGGACTGATGGTAAAAAAAAAATCGTAGATAGCAATGAAAATGGAAGGTGTAAGTAACACCTCTTTATGATAAACAGGAAGGGAATTATTGAAGAAAAAGTGTTTCAGACATTTGACTGTGCTGTGACATTGACCCTGTTTGGGACAATACCAAAAATCGAATCAACTCATCTGCTGGTCACAACATATAAATGATAGCAATGATAACACCATATAACTCATACAAACATTTAACCACTCGCTCATGAGATCTCGCTACAGTGAAAATCTCAGATGGATGAATCGACAACCCAACAACATAATGCGTTCCCTGGTCAGTGACGGAGGATTAAAAGTACAACGACAGTTACTTCAATTCAGCATGGTTACTCACTATGCATCATGCTCATGAAACTTTGGATCCAGCACCACCATCATCTCCTTACTATAAAACACATTTACAATAATTAAACATACAAATGCACCTTTTATGGGCAATTTATTGCAAAGAACTGCATTAACTGTCAGTGGGCAGATCATTGGGATATAAACACTAACTAGGAAGTGTTGAGTGCTGGAGAAGCATTGACATTAATAGAGAGTGTGGCATGATGTGGCATGGTGGGTGGGACTAACCTTGGACTGCCAGTCTCACTGGCATGCAGAAATGCCTGATGGTCAGTGTGCAAAACAAATACTATAGGAGCCAACAACTCATGCATACCCTAGACAGATACAGAAAAAAGTTAGTTATAGGTAAAAAGGCAGACAAATAAACTAAAAATTAAGATAGAAAGAGAGCTGAAGCTCGGTTGGAAATTATAATATAATGAAGTTATTTCCCCCCCCCCATAATTTAATTCAAAAAGTGGAACTTTCATATATTCTAGATTCATTACACATGAAGTGAAATATTTCAAGCCTTTTTTTTTGTTTGTTTTAATCTTGATGATTATGACTTACAGCTCATGGAAATCAAAATTCCAGTATCTCAAAATATTAGAATAAATAATTTATAATACAAAAATGTCAACCTTCTGAAAAGAATGTTAATTTATGCACTCAATACTTGGTTGCGGCTCCTTTTGCACGAATTACTGCATCAATGTGGCGTGGCATGGAGGCAATCAGCCTGTGGCACTGCTGAGGTGTACTGGAAGCTCAGATTGCTTTGATAGCGGCCTTCAGCTCGTCTGTATTGTTGGTTCTGGTGTCTCTCATAGATTCTCTATGGGGTTCAGGTCAAACAGTTGGCTGGCAAATCAAGCACAGTAACACCATGGTCAGTAAACTAGTTACTGGAAGTTTTGGCACTGTGGGCAGGTGCCAAGTCCTGCTGGAAAAGGAAATCAGCATCTTCATAAAGCTTGTCAGCAGATGGAAGCATGAAGTGCTCTAAAATCTCCTGGTAGATGCTGCATTGACTCTCGACTTGAGAAAACACAGTGGACCAACACCAGCAGATGACATGGCACCCCAAATCATCACTAACTGCGGAAACTTCACACTGGACTTCAAGCAACTTGGATTCTGTGCCTCTCCACTCTTCCTCTAGACTCTGGAACCTTGATTTCCAAATCAAATGAAAAATTTACTTTAACCTTCCCCATAATTATGGTTGTGTGTACTGAACCAGACAGATATTAAAGACTCAGAAAACCTTTGCAGGTGTTTTGAGTTCATTAGCTGATTAGAGCTCTTCTCAGGTCAACATTTCTCTATCCTAAATTTTTTATTTTGATTTCCATGGGCTGTAAGCCGTAATCAAAATTAAAACAAACAAACAAAAAAGACTTGAAATATTTCACTTTATGCGTAATGAATCTAGAATATATGAAAATTCCACTTTCTTAATTTAATTATGGAAAAAATTAACCTTTCCACGATATTCAATTTTTTTTTAGATGCACCGCTACATGTAAGAAGACAGCATTACAGACAATACAGATACATTTTCATCAGCACTTTCTGAAAGACTGTTTCATGTGAAGGTTACAGATGCAGTAAGGGTTTAGGACTAACACCACAGAAACAAACACCATGCATGAACGAGAGCACCTGTTTATATAGTAACTGCTCATTTTCTCGTGCGTAGCAGAAGAGAATATCAGTCAGTTTAGTCCGTACATCATCCTCTTGAAAAAAACGCATCTCTGGAAACCTGTACAGAAACAATCACATATATCAACAGCTGCACAAAAGACTGATGTAGAAACACATGATATTTCACCATTTTCTTATTATTGACAAGCAAATCAATGCTACAGTTAAACAAACACCTAGGCATGACAAGGACATTATTTAGTATAATGCTATAGTCTTACAAAATTACTTTCAAGATATTTAAAGGTAAGCTTTCAAATCTTGTGCTTTCATACTCAGTGTTTTACAATACCTGTCACTTTAGACCACGTTGTATATCGTTTTGTATTGTTATACAGTATTATATAGTTATATTGTCTCGTGTCCTTGTATTGTTGGAAGCTGCCCTAGGATTTTTGCAAATCAAAATTTCATCGTGCACATTTCACAGACAAGAAAGCTTCTTCTACTCCCCCCCCCCCCCCAGACAGACTGGACTGTCACATTTCAGGAACTGACGAGTGTTCCTTCCTGAAATTCTACTAACAGCTGGAGCATGCAAATACAGTTGAGATGCTGATTCAGTAGGTAGTAGGAAGCTGCTCTTCTGCCACACAGATTTGTTTGCAGAATTTTGTGCAAAAATGTAATCTTGCACTATACAGTACTGTTTAAAACTTGCAAAAAATGGCCTCTATAAGACTGATATGATAGAATTCCATTGTGATCACAGAAACCTCGAACATTTTTGTGTTGTATTATTTCTTGAGGCACAACCAGCTTTATAAAAATTCATATGCCATGAGCTAGTGTGAGAGGGCATTTTGTGGTTCACACGCTTACGTTCTCAGCACATCCTGCTTTATCATACCCCGCAACTCTTTATCCTGGAAGAACTTGTTCCACAAACTCTGGAGAGAAAAATGAACATGGTGTGTAAATGAAATGTGCAGGTGTATAGTGGCTTCCATGAGGAAAAATCTCTGCTAGAACTCTGGTTTACCCCCTCATCTTGCGACAACGGGTTGTTCACCACCAGGTCCTGCTGGCCTGCAGCTTTGCGTGGGTTTGTGATGTGCTGGAAGAAAGGCAACACATGGTGTTACAACTTAAATCCCATGAATGATCATGCGTGTTCACATGCGTACACACTTACACACACTCACCCTCTCTTTGATCTGCTCATAATGATCTCGATGCTCCTTGGTCTTTTTTATCCACTGGCTCTTATCCTCAGGCAGGACTTCCAAGTAGAGCTAAAACACCACAGGCATTGATTAATCCAGGGCAAGTGTGTCAAACACATGCTCATTCATATGATAAATATCACCACTGACTTCACTTAGCAGACATGTTATGGCACAACAGCATCGCAGCTGATATTGTTTCATACCTTCCAGCATATGCTGCGAAATCGGCTGCTCCTTAACTGGCCGTTAATGCCTGACTCCCTGACCCGGGCCAGATAGTTGCTGTTCTGGAACAAATCATCCCACTCTTTCCTGCTTAGCAACAAAGACATAAATTCATACACAAACAATACTATAAAACTGATATAAAATGACCTCTAATTCATAAATATTCACAATTTTATGCTAGTAGATATTTAATGATACTAATAACACTTAAGGACCTGTATGACTGGAAGGTCGACTCAGCAGCACTGTTTGGCACGTCTGCTTATGACATGGAAAAGAAATTTACAGGAAAAGGTGACAAGTAGATATGAAATATACAGTATAATACAATAAAGTGTGCAGAAAGTGAAATGGGTAAATATTAATTGTGTAAATATCATTTTACACATCACTGTGTAGATAACTTAAAAACAAAAGGAAACAAAATTCCCATAACTGGTCTGTTTTAAACTCCGCCAATACTGGTTTTTGGTTTCATTTGGGCAGGGGACGATAGGAAAGAGTGAGTGTTCTTATTGTGTCTTCATACTGAAGAAAAAGTGCAAGAACTCCTTTCCCACAAGATATACAGGTAACAGTGACTGCTCACCAGGATTATAAAAGAGTGATTAGTTTGAGCTACTGTAGCTTTCCTGTCAGCTTGAATCTAGCCATTCTCCTCAGACTTCTCAAGTCAAACATGTAAACCACTCCTTCTTGAGATATCACACCAACGAGAATCCCCTTAGTGATAAGGTTAGTGGTTAAGATAGTGGACACTGGACTTCTGATTGGAAGGTCGCGAGTTCAAATCCCAGCAAAACCAAGCTGCTATTCGGCCCTTGAGGAAGACCATTAGCCCTCTATTGCTCAGTTCTATAAATGAGATAAATGTAAGTTCCTCTGGATAAGAGTGTCTGCCAAAATGCCATAAATGTATATGTAAATGTAAAATCCCACAGATATTTTGGTATTAATTACATTACCCCACCTCCCCATGTAAAACTAGTCCAATCCAATATGTTATAAATTGAAAGAAAGAGTGGGTTCAACGCTAGTACTAACATTACACCTGACATGGCCTCATGTTCTCTTTATTCTGAGCAACGTGGAACACTCACAACTACCTAATGGCTAGATACTGAAATTTAGGGAAAAAGCTGCTCACTGCTGACAGTATTTGAACCATAATGTGAATCTGCTTTTACTCACGGGCTCGGTTTTGGTTATAGTTGTGCAGAGGGTCATAACCAGTTTCCTGCTCTTCTGCCTGCAGCGGGTGTCTCGTTTCAAAGTTTGGGTTTTGCATGTCCTGTCAAAAATCACAGGTGATACAACACACAGATGAAGAACCAAAACCACACACCCCAGGAGTAGTACTGCAAATGTCACTGACACTTAAAATGTAATCACATGTAATTACAGTGAGGTGTCAGTATAATTCTCAATAATGCACCAATCAGAAATTCCTTGGTCAAAACTTCAACCGAATTTTGAATTTACATTTAATAAAATTACTATGGCATAAATTCTCTCAAACTTCATCATCATGCACAACTAATCAGTCCGTACAGGATTTCAAGGAGTTTTTGTGTGTGGTTGTTGCGGCCAAAAATTCCTGATTTGCTGAGGCTTTTTTCAAAACCTGCGATGCAACTTGCAGAGTTTTTTTGTGGAAAACTACTTGAACTGGAGAAATTGCAATTACACAAAATAGTTTTGCACAGTCTTTCGCAGTGACGTTTGTTGGTAAATGAGAACTTTAAGCTGTACTCATGTTCAACGCACATGAATTGGAGAGGGCTTTGGCTGAATGTGCGATGTGATGACGCCACATGACTGTATTGGCCCAAATCTGTGGAAAATCTGCAGCAATTTTTTAAAAAATTGCAAGCTCCTCTGAATATTGTAGAGTTATTGCAGAGTATTTATGCATTATTTTTTATAGCTGTACAAAAAAGCACTGACAATTAAATTACATTCCGAAAATAATTTTAAAATCTTTCGCTGTTTGTTACTCACTGCCTTTAGGCATATTGTTTTACATTTACTGTTATAGTACTGTTTTAATTATACATTACAGATCTTACTTGTGCTACTACTGTTTATCACCATGTCTACATTGCGAGCAACATGGCTTCATTACTAATAGATCGCTCATGTTATAAACGACAGAATTTACAATGCAAGCACGCAAATGCAGCACATGACAAACCTGAATTAATCTAAACCTTTTAAGCAACTCGCACTAGTTTCCCCATCCCCTTGAACACAGTGGAGCATTGTGGATATAAACACAAGTTTGTGCTCGTGCATCACTGTCGTGCTTCCGTGCTACACAAGCTCTATTTAGTAAAGTTTACAGGTTACAATCTTCTAAAATGCGCCCCTGCCTTGGAGGTCGCACACTTTTTTCAGATTCCACTTGATGATTAAGCCTCCGTCTGATGGTGATTGAGGTCATGTTGGACATAAAACGCTGAGAAACTCATTTTTGTTGACTCTGGGTATCTGCTAAAGCTAGCGGCGTCACATCACCTGCCTCTGATGACATGTGCCATCGACTGGGAAACGGCGTATACTTCCGGTTAGTATTAAAAACCCCCCCTAAACGTTCCATTTGAGACGATACTACCCATCTAAAATTCATACACTAGTCGGCTGAGTGCATAGTGTAAGTGTATAGTACATCAATTGGGACACAACTTTGGTCTGTATTCTCCAATGCGTATTTTCAGAACATAAGTAACACAGTGAGTAAATGTATCCCATCCTGCGCACAGATCGAATAATTGATAATGAGATTCTTTTATGTGATTTTATCGATAATCGATAGAGATTTTATCGATTACTTGTTGCAGCTCTACACCGATTAAGTGCTTTCCAGCTCAAATAATGGTCTAAGAACCACCTCAGTTAACTGTGAATCACCCACAAAATGTAAGTTGAAAAAAATGTCAGCTACAGCACAATCACAAGCGATCCTGACTAATCTGGCAGCATTTCAGTATCTCAGCAATGAGTGGTACCTGCGAACAAGTGAAACAGCAATCTTTGAAAGGGACCAGACTGATTTTGTAACCAATACTAAATTAAAGGAAATAAATACTCCTATAGTTGGTATCAGGTGATATAATTTTATTTGGTTTTCATAAACAGCTTTAGAAAAATGGGGCTTCACTAATTTGATGGTGATTTCTCAAACAGCAGAAAGTCACAAAATACCATGAGAATAATGATTAGACATTATCAATGGTTTATCACCATGCCAGTGTCAATTTTATCAGTCGAACAATGTATGGACCATTCACATAGCTTTACACTGTTCATACAGCTTTATAGTGTATATACACATATATACTTTTACCCATCATTTTTATTGAATAATTAACTCAATTAATCTAGGTTGCAAAGTGTTATATTCCCACACTGTTATATTTAATTTTTAATTGGGGGGGGGTTTGGGGGGGGCTTTGCTAACTTTTCAAAATTTTCACCACTTACTCAGTACAATACTAATAATTGCTTAGAAATGCTTGAGGAATTAAACCAGTACTCACTACTGCTTGCCAGAGATCCGACCACGGTGGAGATCACTGTCCTATGACTGTTAATCTGAGGACAAGAAACAACAGTCCATTAAAAATTTCATTAATCCATAGCCATTTTTATAGTCTTCTAACATTTTAATCACACATGCAGACATCACCAATCTCATAGACCATTTTATTACTGATTGACTCGAAACTCAATCAGACAAAACTGATAAATGACAAAACTATTTTGTCTTAGCCAACTGTAACATCTTGTTCACTTGAGCTGCTAAACGGGGGCAGAATGTATCAGCTGTGTATAACTTGTGTATTAATGAATTATTATGTAGTACAGCTCAGTCAGACATGCTTAGAACATGAACTGGATATCTTGAAGTAAAACAAACTGCTAATTCTCTGTTAAACCTTAGAATGCCTGAAGGTTAACACAAGCCTAACAATTATGACAGGCATGTACTGTGTGCTTAACAGCATAAGGACATTATTTATTTATGCAGCATAGGAAACAGTCCTACAATGACTACTAAAGTGAAGCTGAACTGATAGTGTAAAGTCTAAACCCTCCCCCCACACTACGCAACACACTGTTACACAACGCTGGCACAGGAACACAATTTCAGCTACATTCCTGATGTGAGCTAATTCATGGGAATAGCATTTAGAGCACAGTGAATGGAATTTCAGGAGGACATGATGAAAAAATGCTAAACATTTCTGTAACGCTTCAGTGATGGGGAACCACGTTGTTTTTCCAAAAATCCTAACAGCACTACTGAGGGCAAGACTGTCCACTGAACTTGATATAGCCTTTGTAAAACCACTACCATAAAGGTACTTTCATTTTATTACCTTTACATGACTATTATACAGGCAATCAAGAACATCTCTGTGAGTGAAAATATCTTAAATATAGTTCTATTTATCCAGTATTTCCTATTATAAGATTACAATAAAGCAAAGACACCTATTTCTACACATACCAAACACAAACACATAATGTGACAGATAAAAACAGGTACATTTTATGGCCATTTAACCTATTTAATTGCAAAAAGAATCTAATTAATAAATCAGTTATGTAAGAAATATTCATAATATATGAATGCCAAATATTCAGATCAATTACTGAAATTTATTAAATTATTTAAATTAAATTATCAGCAAACAGAACACTAGCTTTATATCAGACCATTGTTGCCAGAGTGTAAAGAGCATCTTAGTAAATAGAGCCAGGCACAGCAAGAAGATTGTCTCATCACAGTTCACTCAAAGCCCCCCCCACATCCCCACACACTCTTTCCCTGTTCCCCTCACAAAACAGAGCAGGGGCACTTGGCCATATGTAGTAAGATAATTCATTCATTCATTTAGAATTTAAAGTGCTTCCCTTTTAATATGATATTTTCCCTCAAGTGCAAATAATAACCAGGCAAACCTTGTTTGACAATTCAACTATATGAAAAAGCCTTTGTTGGAAGGTTTACATTTGCATTGTATTCAATCGACAAAGGACTCGTATTCACCAAAACTGACCACAGTTTCTTTCAAAACAGTCCTGGACAGAGGTGAAGCTCTATGGAACTGTGTGTGTGATGCTCTCTGATAGACAGGTGCCCCAGGATAAAGTGCTTACTAAAGATGAATAGTGACGATGATGAACGAACAGGTCTCTGAAAGTGAGCAGGTGAAAGTACCTTCCATCCTATCCTAGGCTGAAAGGGTATGAAAAATTAACGGTGGGACAGCAGTACAGAGCAATATTGTGGAATCTGCCAACTTTCACATTTTCAAAGATCACAGAAGTAATATAAATTTATACAAATAATTTAAATCAATATGAATAAATTATTTGGATAGGATATTCAGTATAACTTCTGTAAGAAAGTTGCTCTTGGCCTTCAGTAGTTTATTAAAATAGAGAATTAAATTTGGCCTGGTATGTTTGTTCACCTAGTTGGCATATTTTCAAGCCACATTTTCAAGCCACATACAGGAGGCAGATTCTTCATAAGGTTGAAACTCACACCCGTGTACTCGACACATCATAAACATACATCATACTTTCTCTGTGAAGAACTACAGAACTTTCTGATCTCTACTGAGCATGCTGCTAACTCTATATTCAGGATGTTTACTCTTTTTGAACCAAATGCCAGTTCATACTTCACCACTACTCACTTGTATGGGCTATAACGCTACAGTGTATTTTATCATTCAATATGAGGCACTTGACTCAGACTGCATAATAAAGAAAAATCAAGACTAAACATAATAAAATACTGCTTATAATAATAATGTTATCAACATTTAAATCTAATCAAGCTCACACTCCATCTAAAGAAGGCTGCAGGAGTTTTAAAAATAAAATACTTCAAATACTTCTCATAAGCACTCTGTTTCACATGAGCTATACGCTAGCATACAAGCCAGTGCTAATCTCTCTTTCTCTCGCACTCTTTCACACTCACACAGCTTTAACAAAGCATTTCCCAGCTAATTCAATTCAGGTTAAATAAATCAGCACAGCGGTTGAGAAAGTCATAGGTGCCGCTACAAGACTCCACTCAGTGTAGTAGAGAATGCAGGATTCAAAAGCGTGGTTGAGCTATAGAAATCAGCTAAATAGGGAATTTAAAAAAGCCCTATGCCACCTTCATTCACTGATTCCAGGCATTTGGATTTGGAGTCGATTTGGGGTTCACACCTCATTCAGCATGCAAAATTAATTTAGCACCCTTATTTCGAGTTAGTCGAGAGAACCAATAGATATTTTGCCTTAACTGTGAATTTGTCTGGTCTGAATTGAATAAATAGTAGAATAAAGTGTGCAGTAGAAATGTTTTTAAATGTTCAGACACCATGTGTTAACACAGTCACCATGTGTTAGTTTGGACTGACATAAGCACTTGATATTCTCATGCTGTTGTGGATTATCTGATAAACGTTATTATACTGTTTGTTAAATATATAATATAACAAAATAACACTTTATATATTAAATATGTTTAGCAAATAATTATAGTAATTATTACTATTCGATAATGAAATTCGGTTAACTATTTTTTTACAGTATTGTATCCATTCTGTCGCACCACTGAAACGATATTTATATGGATAGAACGTTAACACATTGTTCCATGCCAATTCACAGGACTGTGGGTTATGACTAAGCTAAGGCTGACTTGCTGCTAATCCTTATGGCAGAGAATCCAAAATGGCTAAGGTTTGTGGAAATGTGCAGAAGAACACTGAAAAAAATTATTTATTAGTAAATATGACATACACAAAAAAAATACAATTACTTAAATGATTTAAGTTCTGTGCTAAATTAATTCATGCAAATATGCAACTAACCCAAAGTGTAAATTTTACTGCCTTTACATTGGATATAATTTTGCAAGTACAGAGCCCCTAAAGGGACATGGTGGAGGAAAAAAATTGGGATGGGAGAAAAAATTTTTTTTTAAACCTGTTATGAGTTCGGTCAAACACTTCCTGTTTATTTTCCCGCTGGTAGTTGTTCAGACAGCTCCACAGGTTCACAATGGAGCGGTTCAGAGTTTTATTTTGAACTTGGACTCAAATATAAGGAAATGGGGTGTGTGCTTAAATCAAGGCACAGTTTTGACGCAAGTGAAAGACACCTGAAAAGGATATTATGCGAAAGAGCATTGTCGCGATGAAAAAATTACTCAAGTGATGCTGTGAAGATACAAGCGTGAACCACCGCGCAGAAGTCTCTCGAGAGAACACAGGTTTCGCGAGAGAACAAAGAAATATCTTTGCGAGGGAACGCAAAAGTTTTGCGTGAGAATGCAAAAGCTTAAAAATAAATAAATAAATAAATTCTCCCATCCCAATTTTTTTCCACCACCATGTCCCTTTAGGGGCTCCGTATGCAAGTCCTCAAAGACCAGGAAAAAATTTGTAAATTTTGCTTGAACCGATTGCTTAGAAAAGTTGGGGCATGGTTTTTGAACTCAATTTGCATGTGCGTTCACAGAACTTAAAACATAGAAACAAAGAAAATTATGGATGGTTTGTTTTCATTATTTTTTTTTTGGTGTCAGCTTTGAGGCCTACGGCTATTATATTATGAAATGTTTTGAAAGATCAAGTGTTTGGGGTTTTCTTGGTTCACCTCTTTGTGTTTCTCAGTCAAGTGGTGTAGGTGCATGCATACGTGCGTGCACACACTTAGTTAATTAATAATCTTTGGTTCTACCAGTCTTTCAGTTCAGATTAATCCTTACCGTGTTGTAAACCTTACTGGAAATATACTTAGTTAAATTGACTAAGTTTTTTTTTTGTGGGGAAATTGTTAACACACTTTTCTTCTGTAAATTTCACTTCAGTTTTTATTTTCATTGAAGGTGGAATTGAGGACTTAAAGGTTTTGGCTGCAGCTATATTCTTCTCACAGTAACTTTCATGCCGTGAAACCTTCCTGTACATCATTTCACAACAAACCAAACCAGTAGGAATAGGTCATGTGTTTCATTTCTCATATAGTTGTTTTATCATGTTGAGCCTTAAGAGTGCAAGTTTCTCTGCTAGAAGGAGGAACTGAAAAAACACAGTGTAGAACACTGCAGACATAAACTTCCCAAAAGACAAGCAAGGAAACAACAAAGTATACCCTTCCATGTATGTATAAAATCTGTGAGGTAAAAGAATAACACTAAGACAAATAATGTCAGATCTTTTCTCACCTTTTATGTGAAATTGCAAAGTATACAAATAAAGTGAAAAACAACCAGAAACATTTTAAGGGGAAAAAAGAAAAAGAAAAGTAACAATAAACTGTTTGCATAAGTGTTCACCACTAAACTAATACTTTGTTAAAGCATCTTATTATTTTGATCTTATTACAAAACTCAGTCTTTTTAGGTAAGAGTCTATCGTGACTAGCTACTTGGTTGGATCAGTCCCTTCCAACCGCCTGGCTATATGAAGTTGGAGCCAAAGCACTATGTTGTATCTGGGGAAGCCGCAGCTAACCACATTCCTCAAACACCAGGACCTCTTCCTTAGCAGACACGACCAACTTACGGCCAACAAGTTGCCCCATATGTCACCTTTTACAAACTGCAGGGGCATGCTGGGAACATATTCTACCCCGGGTCTCTACAGGGATTATGCATGCTTTGTAAGCTCTTTGTGGACCATGGCTTTAGCAGTCAGATGAAGCCAAAGATAAAATCCTATAGAAACAGCTGGCCTTTATTTAAGGTAAATCAGAATAATTTAACTGATGACAGCTGCATGATAATTACTTTTGAACATGAGATTGAACACGATTAGTTCATTCTGAACACAGCCACATCCCCAGTTATAAAAGCGTGTGCACACTTTATGCAACCAGGTTATTGTAACTTTTACATTTTTCCTATTCATCCCTAAGAATGTTTCTGATTATAATTTCACCTTGAGGGTGGCAAAAAGTACTGTTATGATTTCACTTGGTTTCATTGTCTTACATCACAAAAGCCTGCGATTTTAACAAGGGTGTGTAGACTTGTTATGTCTGTTGTTATTCACACGAACAAGAATTGATGGGCTCAAGCTGCACATTAGGTTTTTTTCCCCCTCAGACAACAGGAATATTTGTACCTGTCATTAAGTTTAGAAAACATTCAAAACAACACAGCATGAAAGCAAGCCAAGCTCTTGGTTAGATCAGAGGCTGAAAGCTTGTTAAATAAACTCACATGCCTTACCTTCATCAGCTGGTTACAGAACTGCACAAATCACATGACCCGTAAGAATTCCACCAGCTTTGAGCAGAACTAAAGATTACAATCTAATATTTGGGAGCTAATATTATGGTCATGCCAAACACACAGACTGCAAAACGTTCAGCATAATCTTTATTCAATCTGAGAACAAATCCAGAGATAATACTGCCTAATAAAACAATCCTATCTGCAAGCTTTAAGACTGACTACCCATCATGTTATAAATGCCTTTCAGCAGCAACAGAGGCCTCGTTTTCACATTCCATTGAGAGATGGCATGAGAAAATGCTACGATTATAATAATAATAATAATAATAATAATAATAATAATATCTGCCATTCTTTCTGTTCCCCAGTGAGTGTTTTGACTTGTCAGTATGTCTTGGGGGGTTGGTCATGTAACAGTCAGTACGTTTACATGGACAACAATATTGCGATTTTAACCCGATTAAGACAACAGTCTGATTAAGAAACTACCATGTAAATAGCGATTAGTGATTAACTTAATCCGATTAAAGTCATACTTGAATTAAACACAAATCGAATTAAGACATGTGGAGTATTCCTGTTTTGGTCACATTATGGAAGTGCATTATAGACATGTACACACCTTTAATCACACTATTAACATTGTGTGGGAGTTTTCACTGCATTTTGCGACAGGACACGTACACACACGGCAGTGCTCAACCGTTTTACGGCAAACAAGAGCGAGATTGCGTCCGAAACCACGTACTTACCTGCTATATAGTAGGTGCATCTCGGCTACTATATAGACAGTAAGTACGCAGTTTGGGACGCAGCTCACGGCTTCAAGCTGTCGTCTATTTGCATGTACAGCATGACAAAAAATTAACTTCACTTGAAGCTTTCATAAAATTACAAATGAAACACCCAAAACTGTATACGGTACCATAACGAAGACCAACTGTATGTTGATACCTGAAATTCTGGAGGGAACGTCGGATGGTGTGGCGCGGTGACGTAATGACGTGTGCCGTTAATGCTGTATAACATGTAAAACTCATGTAAACACCTTAATCAAAATCAGAATAAGCTCAATAATTAGATTACTGCTGTCCATGTAAACGTAGTCAATGAAGCTAGTTTACATCCTCAGTTTACAAATAAATCATGAAACCTCAAGGCAATTACCTACTTCACTTGCAAACACTTTAATTTGTGAAATCGTTTGTGAAATAAAACCGAGTAAACCACAAAACCAACAAATACAGAAGCATTTAGAACAAACTGCTCTGAACAGTCAAGGACATTTCTTTACAATAGAACTGTATGACCATGTAGCTGCTAAGTGACGATCTCGTTTTAGATATCTCGTGTGGAGAAGTGGAAGCTGGAGATGTTTTATTTTTTAATAAATGTTTCCCACATCAATGACTAGAGCTGTGCGACAATACAAACAGCCACAAGCACCGATTTACTTTAATTACAGAATTATACTGAACCTCAGCACTCAAGTTCGCGCTGTTCAGCCTAAAACTTTCAGAAGATGATCTATTAATGTAAAGCATGGTTTAATAAAAAAAAAAAAAAATATATATATATATATATATATATTTTAAAAAAGGCCAAGAAAAGGATCTGAACTGGATTGAACTGATTGAACACAATGAAGCCTTTATGACTGGCGGGTTAGACTGAATGTGCACTACTAACTTCTGTTAAAGATAATGTACAATAACATACACCATACAGAAGCAACGTTTAATCACCTAACTAATAAACACAAATACTCAGATGTGTCTCACTATCTAACATTACAGTGTAAACAGGATTCATGCCTCGGTGTTGAGAACGGTTCGAGCGAGTCAGGCTGCTGGTGCAGTGTTAGCCTGCTAGTTGTGTTTTACACACACAGCCTTTAATCTTTACAAAAGCTACTGACACTAATTCTCGCAGTTTCCGGACACACAGACAAACACGGGCACGAATTCAATGTATTTATTTTACCTGCAAATGTTCACGTAGGTCTTTCCATTCTGCAGACTGCATGTAAACACAGGAGCGCTAATCAGGAGGAAGTGCTGCAAAGCAGCTGCTCGCTCACGTGACACGAAACCGGAAGTCTATGAGACACACTGGAAGAGCTAGTCAAAGATTATCAAAATAAAAGAAGCCTGTGGTTACCCAGTCCGCGTCCCTTGTCCGATTTGCAGCACGTGTACATTAAATCAAATCAAATGTTATTTGTCACATACATAACCATGCATAATATGACACTCAGCGAAATGTTTTTTTAGGACCGCACCGTTATGTGAAAGGGAATAAAAATATATATAGATATATAATAAGAAAAAATAAGGAGTAAATACAGAATATAATATAACTGAGAATAAAACTAGAATGTATGAATAGAACAATTTTACAATTTAGAATATAATACAAAAAATACAGTTATATATAGTAAAATAGTAAAATTAGAAAATTATAATGCTTTACGGCTATACCCGATCTGCGCATGCGCGTCATTTCACTACATTACAGCTATTTTGGGACATCTTGGGACTCATACTCCGTAATGATGTAAAGTTATATTAGCTCTCTGTTAGGAAGAGCATCCGTTTAGTAATTCTCGTTTAGTAATTGAGATTTTTTATTGATTTAAAAAAAAAAGTCGAAATAAAAATGTACAAAATGTTTGTGGAAATTGGATAGCCTGATTGGTCATTTTCAAATGTTGTAATTGAGTAAAAAAGATTGCAGACCATCCACTTCCAAAACCCCGAAATAATATTCCATAGGAGAATGCAAAAAACAAACAAAAAAGAGTCATTTGAAAATTGAATTCACCCTGTATTATATTGAAAACACATTATTAACACATTATTTGATGTTTTACTTTGTGAATTTCATTTATTTTTGAAAATATACACTCATTTCAAATCTAATGACTGCAACACACTCCAAAAAAGTTGGCCCAGTACCACTGTGTAACATCACCTTTTCTTTTAATAACTCATTAAGGGTGTGGGTGCTGAAGTAACCAGTTGGTTAAGGTTAGCAAGTGGAATTTCCCCACATTCATCCATTATGCATTTCTTCAGGTGCACAACTGTACTGGCCTTCGTTGGCTTATTTTGCGCTTCATAATGTGCCACACATTCTCAATCGGAGACAGGTCAGGACCTCAGGGAACCCCACACACACAAAAAAAAATTATTTAAAAAAAAATATTTTACACTGGTTCTTACACCTCTACTTTGCACACTTTGCTTCTCTAGAACTCAATAAAATTTTTGTATGGTAGCACTACTTCTATTTTTCACCACTTGATTTATCGTTTTGCTTGTAGTTTGTCATTTGTAAATCGCTTTGGATAAAAGCATCTGCTAAATGAATAAATGGAAATGTACATGCTTACACAACCATGCGCTTGTAATCTAGGCAGAATGTGGTTTGGTGTTGTCCTGCTCTGGATGGCAGCATATGTTCCTCCAAAATGTGTACATATCTTTCTGCATTAATGGTGCCCTCACAGATATGCAAGTTACCCATACCATGGGCACTGACACACCCCCATATCATTACAGATGCTGACTTTTGGACCTGATGCTGATAACAGCTGGGATGGTCCTTTTCCTCTTTGACCTGGAGAACACGACGGCTGTTTTGTTCAAAAACTATTTGAAATGTTGACTCGTCGGACCACAAAACACGATTCCACTGTGCTGCTGTCCATCTCAGTTGAGACCAAGCCCAGAGAAGTCAGCGGCGCTTCAGGACAGTGTTGATGTATGGCTTCTGCTTTGCATAGTAAAGTGTTAACTTGCATCTGTGGATGCAGCAGCGAATGGTGTTGACTAACAACAAAGTATTTTAACAAGTGGTTTAACAAAGTATTCCCGAGCCCATGTCAGGATATCCATTACAGACTCATGACGGTTTTTAAGACCATGACGTCTGAGGGATTGGATATCATGCACATTCAGAAGTGGTTTTTGGCCTTGCCCTTTACACACTGAGATTTTACTGGATTCATTGAATCTTTTAATTATATTGTGCACTGTAGAAGGTGAAATGCCGAAAATCCTATTGGTCTTTGGGGAATGTTGTTCTCAAAGTGTTGGATTATTTGCTGATGCATCTGTTGGCAGATTAGTGAGCCTCGACCCATCCTTGCTCTTGAAGGACTAGGCCTTTTTTGGAGGCTCCTTATATACTATCATTAGACAATTGCCTCACCTGTTTCACACCACCTTCTTATTCAACTTGTCATATCACTATTAGTCCTAAATTGCCCCTGATTTGGAATGCGTTTCATGCATCATTTTGAAAATGAACGTTTATCTGAAAAAAAAAAATATGCAGTAGGTAAAGCATCAAATACCTTGTCTTTATTTGATTTTTTGTTTAAATACAAGTCAAAGTTCATTTACAAATCATTCCTCTTTATTTTAATTAGCATTTTCCATACTGTCCCAATTTTTTCGGAATTGGTGCTGTAAGAGCTAAAGTTATTAACAGATAATGTTAACTTTATTAACAGAAAACATTTAACAGCAACATTCATCACACAATGCCAGGGTTAAATTAGTTAACAGACTACAATACAAACAAGAAGGAAAAACAAAACATAAAACTTAGCACAAACATCCCCTGTTTTCTAGCCTTCTTGCTTTCTGGGGTGGCTAAATCTTTAACATATTGTTTTATATCTTTGTCAAAATAATAAAATAAAGGGTTTGCATTTGTCTGTTAAAAGCAGTGACTTTATACATAATTCAAAATTCAAGATTCAAGATTTTATTTGTCACATACACAATTATATACAGTATATAACTTGCAGTGAAATGAAAACAGCAGCGTGACCAGGACTTCGGTCATGGCCTCCGGACATGCCGACGCCATATGAGTGGACAACACTGTGCCATTCACTCCCATTGTGTGTTTTTTAAACCTTGTTTTGGTTGAAATGGTCTGCACAGTAGATGTGTCCAGGTGGACAGTGGTTCCGCCTCTCACCCTTACTGATGGACTCATGTACATGAGTGCATGCTTGCTGATATTATCTGAAGTACAACTTAAGATGGCACCTCGGATAACTCAAATTGGCATGTACAGTGTTATTATTTCATATGCAAAATGCTAAAATGTAGTCATATAATTTTCACAGGTTTAGTGATTTTATCGTTGTCAGGAAAAGATTATAGAGCTTTAAGACACGACTGACTGAGCTACCATTTGCTAGCTAGCTGACACTGGCAAAGCCATCATTTTAATCAAAGTAATGTAAGTTTAAGTAGAGAATGTAATGTACCTACTGAAAATATACTTGCAAGAAGCAATTAACATTTACACTCAACACAACATGTTTTATGAGGAAAAAGCGAAGCTCTCCACAGTTTTCATCTAGCTCTGACTCCTGCAGTAAGTTACCCATCTGAATGGAGAAGTGTCCGCTTAAAGAGTTTGTTTAAAACAGAGAGACTAGCTAACCTTCTTGTGTTCGCTAAGGTCTTACAGTCAATTGTTGATTGTAATGAAATTTAGCTAGTGTTAGCTGTCTTGGTTTATATGTCATCACTTCATTCGCTCACAGTGGTTTGCCTAAAATATTATTAGTACACTGAGCTGGCTTAGACATCAAAATCTGGCAACATATCAGAAAAATTGCAAAGAATTCCCTGTTGAGGGTCTGTTAGAACAGTTTACAGCAGAACAAGACATCGCTTTGCTACAGAACGGTCCAGAGCTTCAGGCCCATTTTGGAAAGTACATGTGCCTTCATGAGATTTTGTTGCCATGTATAAAACTGTCAATCAATCACATTTCTTCACGTTTGACTCCCTGTCACGATGTCCACGCACATATACAGTCACTAATTATAATCATGCCACTCAAGTTTTGTAGCTCTGTGTTTTTGTGCATGCATTGCAGATTGAATGGAGCCATAAAACATAAATGCTAGCATGGTGCAGATCAGACAGCATCATGTGTCCTATGATAGCCCATGCATGGTACAAATCTGCAAGGGACGCCCGATTAGTAACCACACCCTCGAGTAACCACAGCTTCTGTGGATCGCCTAATTTTATGTACTAGTGTATAATATACAAAACAATGAACATATCAATTCTATAATTTAGAATAACTAGATAAAAAAAATAGATGCTGTAGTAATGATAAGAGCTCTGTTCTGTTGTTTTTTTAAATATGAAGTCAGTTCACTGTGACAGTTTTGAAAATTATGCAAGAAAAAATTATCTTCAGTAAAGACGTCTATCTATCTATCTATCTATCTATCTATCTATTTGTTCACTTACAACTACTAGGCTATATTTATGACCGTAATTACCTATAATTTTAAAACAGGATACCAAAACATGACACCAAAATAAACATTTTTGTGGGTCCTGAAGCCCTGAGCGGTGATTTCCACTATTCAGCTCTGGCTACATCTCTGTAGATACTTATAACCGTGGTACAGTACTTGTGTAGTGCCACTGTGCAAACAGTAGAGGGTGGTGAAGAGGCGTTCACTCCGCTCTTTTATAGTCACCTACCTGCTAAAGTTTTTTATTATAGAAAATCCGACAGAAACAGCATATCTTTATTCAGGGTTAAACACAATCACTTCACTGATGGCAGGTGTATGCAGACACAGACTGTAATTAGGTCCAAGTGGGAGCTGAAGCCCTAGAGTCTGAACTAAGAGGGGACACCTGGTTGGCTGTTGTTGATGTCAGTTACATGATTGACAAGGAAGAAGTAGCCTAGTTATAGCACAAGAAAGTGGCAATGCGTGGGTTCACAGGAATAATGAATCACAAATAATGATATTTTTTAATTATTTCAAGCAAACTGCAAAATATTTTTCCAAATGTGCATATAGCCCTACCTCCCCTTGCCGGTTACCAATGCAACAGGAAAGTGTTATTTTTCTAAACTGCCTTTAGTTTAGTAAAAAAATCACTGGTGGTGTAGGCTACTATTGGACAGTAGAGACTGAGCCACCTAATGCACATGTCTCTGGAATGTGATAGGGTTAGAGATATGGATTTCATTATCAAAGATTCATGACATTATCAAAGATTTCCCCTCTCATAAGGCCAGGAAGAAAAGCATCTAATGGTAAGATGCTTTAAAGCACATGTGTCAAAAAATAATTCTGAAATGTCTCATAGTAACTACTGCTCAACAACTGTACAGCAGACAGGGCTCCCATATTACATCACGAAACACTTTACTTTAATTTACTAAAAAATCTATTAAATAAAATCACCATTTGGTCTGTACAATTCAATTGAGAACTGTGATAAGACAAATGTGTTTTAATCATTCCTAATACGAAATGGTAAAATATCTTTATGACAGTGAAAATAATTCAAATAAAATAACACGTTAGTAATAGGAGAACATGACATCTTATTAGATGTTTGGGGATGGTTGAATATCGAATAGTCCTGATGACTTTGTTGACTTTTTATGAATGTCATTACATTTACATTTACATTTACATTTACATTTATTCATTTAGCACACGCTTTTATCCAAAGCGACATACAAATTTTACTGCATAAAATTATATTATAGCCTACATCTAGTTTTTTTTTGTTGTTGTTTTAACATTCTATTATGTAGTTTCAGAGCCTAGATTATTGTTGTTAATTGGTAGATTAAACAATAATAGTAATATGCTAAAAAATGTATATCTTTAGTTTATGGCCTTTCAAGGGCTCACAAAAATGTGATGTGGCCCAGTTAGAATTTGAATTTGACACACTTGCTCACTTTTATAACCAAAGCATGTGCTGCTGGAAATGTAAACACTGCCAGGATGAGGGTGAGCAATTAAAGTGAGAGGCAGCTTGTACGTCTGTAGCCAACATTTCAAATAATCTGACTATACAAAAACCACTGGCTGTATATGCCGAAAACATGGAACTATACCCTCTCGATTTGTATGGACAGATCAAACATCTGTTGTTCATACACAGAAAAACGAGGAGTGTGACCATGACTATGCAGTTGTTCCTTCTCCAGGTAAGTGAGCTAGCTATATATATGCCTTCGTCCCACACACACACACCCGTGGCTTTTTTTTGCAGCTTTCCGCTTTACATCAGTTTACAGGAAGTGAATATGTCCTGCATAATACAGCTACCTGTGTGTGTGCCTGAAATACAGTATGTTGAATAACGTAGAGTACAAAGATTGGAAAGGTCTTAATCCGGGCCTGGATGTACGATAATTAATTTTTAACATGAGTTTGAAAGTGATTGGTTACTTCTGTGCAGAGTCACATGCCCAATTCTAAAAGGCTGTGCAGACTTGTGCAACCAAGTTTTTGTAAATTTTTTCTTTTACTTTTCCATAAACATTTTTCTTTGTTTTTCAGTTAAATTTTTGTTGTTGTTTGATAGTTCATGTTAAAAATGGAAAAGTATCTGACGATTTATCTTGGTTTAATTTTTTACATCACAAAAACCTGCAATTTTAAGAGGGGTGTGTAGATTTTCACTGTATACTCTGAGTCGTTACAGCCCATCCTCCTTTTGTACAGCATCATTCTAAATTCAGTGACTGTTGTTATTTGTCTTAATTTATGGTTTTATGTTGGCTTGCTTTTTTCATATTTAGGATTTCTTTACTCAGTGATTAAGTTAGCTATTATAGATAACCACTGGTGTGTCACAAACTTTCCATAATGTACAGTCAATCCAATTAATGTTGTTGTTAACCATTACAGAACTCCATTTGTCATGGAATGGATGTATTATGTTTTTTGTTTGTGTAAAAGTTAATGTATACATAAACAATTGCTTAATAATATGTCATCATAGCATAATTACAATTGCTATAATAGCGATAGGACTACAATTACCACAAACAGTTTTGCACTCAAGTCTCCATCAGTGAACAGTGGATAAGTTCAACAAAACAGACTTCATGTAAAAACTGTAATGAATTTTCTAGTTATTTGACCATGTAGTATCAGCACATTTATAAAAGGGATTTATTTTTTATAATCGCTCTATCCGCTGTCACCCAGATGAGGATGGGTTCCCTTTTGAGTCTGTTTCCTCTCCAGGTTTCTTCCTCATATCATCTCAGGGAGTTTTTCCTCACCATCGTCACCTCTGGCTTGCTCATTAGAGATAAACTCATACATTTAAAATCTATATCCTGAATTTATATATTTCTATAAAGCTGCTTTGTGACAATTTCCATTGTTAAAAGCATTATACCAATAAAATTGAATTGAATTGAATACATTTCAGAATTATTTAGAATTGTTTCTACAGAATAATTTCTAATGAATCATTTCTATGAATTTATTTCATATAGATTCATAGAAATGGTTATTTAACTGAATCTTTTCTATAGAATCATTTCTACAGAACCATAACTACAGAATAGTGTCTACAGAATCATATCTACATAATCACTTCTACAGAGTCATATCTACAGAATCATTTCTACAGAATCATTTCTATACATTTATTTCAACTGAATCTTTTCTACAGAATCACATCTACAGAATAATTTCTACAAAATCATATCTACAGAATTATTTCTACAGAATCATTTATACAGAATCATATCTACAGAATCATTTATACAGAATCATTTCTATATATTTATTTCGACTGAATCTTTTCTACAAAATCATTTCTACAGAATCATGTTTATATATTTATTTCAACTGAATCTTTTCTACAGAATCATATCTACATAATCATTTCTACAGATTCATTTCTAGAGAATCATTTCTACAGAGTAATTTCTATACATTTATTTCAACTGAACCTTTTCTACAGAATCATATCTACAGAATAATTTCTACAGCATCATATCTACAGAATTATTTCTACAGAATCATATCTACAGAATCATTTCTACAGAATCATGTTTATATATTTATTTCAACTGAATCTTTTCTACAGAATCATTTCTACAGAACAATATCTACAGAATTATTTCTATACATTTGTTTCGTTTTTCTTGACAACCGCTTGACAGAGGGGTTGTAACTGGATGTCATTCCAGTCCTCACAGGTACTGTGGTGTTTTACCCGCGGGCGTCTCTCTTTCACTCTCTCTATCTCTCTCTCACTCTCTCTCTCTCTCCATCTCTCTCTCACTGTCTCTCTGTCTCTCTCTCTTTCTCTCTCTCTCTCCATCTCTCTCACTGTCCCGCTGTCTCTCTCTCTCTCCATCTCTCTCACTGTCTCTTTCTCTCTCTCACTCTCTCTCCATCTCTCTCTCACTGTCTCCCTGTCGCTCGCGCTCTCTCTCTCTCTCTCTCTCTCTCTCTCTCTCTCTCTCTGGGGACTGGACTGGCGCGCGCTCCTGCTGTAGTTAGTGTGTTTCCTCGGGTAAAAGGAAAGAGACGCGCGCGCTGTGGCCGAGCTTAGTTTTCACCGGATATAAATTCGTTATATTTATTTATTTATTTATTTATTTATTTATTTATTTATAACTCTGTCAGTTTTATGGGAACCCCGTTCTTTACGGGTCGTGAAGATGCCGGCGATGAAGGGACTGCTCGCGCCTCAGAACACATTCCTGGACACCATAGCGACGCGCTTTGACGGCACACGTGAGTTTCACTAGAAAGTTGCTGTCCTTAAGATGTCAAGGTTTGGATTGTGTTAGGAGTAACATGTAAAACTGTCGGATCTGTGACACACCTACAGCTCTAACTGAAACACACCAATCTGAAACTCTTCAGTAGGCTTGGTTACTTAAATTTTTTTTTTATTTAAAAAAAAAAAAAAAAAAAGCTTTACAACCTCACACATAGAATGCTCATTTTATGAAGAAAACTTTCAAGGGTTAATTTTATCTTTAGTAACATCAACAGCGTTCTTATTCTCTCTCAATACTTATTGGGAACACATTTTCATTGTGTGTACACAACAGGCCAGGTAGGCATATAGTGGTATGGCTGGCAAATTTATTAGTTTAGCTAACCTATAAGCTGATAGATAATCACCTAGATCAATTACACCTCTACTGCAGTTTCCATTAGCCGGTAAATACCAGTTTGTGAAATGTCAGATATAATAAAATAAAATAAAAATTGTCAGACACAATGTCCGGTAAAATATTAACAAGAAGCAGACATATGTTAGACAAAGTACGTTCACAATTACACAATTTACTAATGTCTGCCCAAATCTATTTTTTCCACATGCTTCTCCTGTAACGTGAACTTGATTGTTTTGTTGTTGTGATTATATCACTGTAACACATCTGGATTGGGTCGGGAATGAGGAGGCAGGGGGACAGGCTGAGGATAACCCAAAAGCACTTTTTATTCTCTCTATTTTTACTTTCGCTTTTTAGTGGACTCATTCAACCACACACACACACACGTCTTTTTGCTGGTCATCTTTCTATCTCTTGTCACGGGAGACACTGAATGCAACAAACAGACACACACAAGTAAACTCGTGCTTATCCAACACAGGTGAGAATATCACATTACCTGCCTGTTTGACCCGCCTCCTCTCTGTCCACAGCTGACGCTCGACCATGCCCCCGTCCCCACAATAGCATTGTAGTGCAAAATGTGATGGACACGTTGGCCGGCACCAACATTTCTTCTCCTATACATTTTTGAATGAGTTCTCTAGACCATTTGTCAAGATGGGTTGCCGTAGGTACAGTATGGTCTTCTGGCAGACTTGGCACTTCATATTGTCTTCTTTTTCTATGAAGTGCTATTACTGGAGAGCTAATTGATCAAATTCAAAAGTTGCATTTGAAGCCTGCACCCCCTATAAAATGAAGTCTGCACCTTCCTTCCAACCTTTATTTACTTTTGCGATAAATCTGCAGGTTTATGAACGTTACTCGTATAGGCCTACATTTGGTGGAGAAAATGCTCTTTACCATTGTCTTACAACTGAAAATTCAACTGAAAAATGGTTAGGACAAGGGTTATCGATGGAGTTTTTCCTCAGCATGCCAAGTTCACCCTTTTCTGGATGATCTGAAAAGATCTAATTATCCTGTAGTTAAGAGAATTAGTGGACATGCGAGGAGCTCGTTATCACACTGAATAACAGTATTTTTCTCTACATAAGTTCTGTTAATAGCACCATACAAAGTTCTTTAGTCCATATATCAGCACAAGAGAAATGAAGCAGTAGAAGTAGAAGCATCTACCACATGTAGTAGTAGATTAGCTAACTAATGTACTAATTAATAATACATATCATACATAAATATTAAGACCAATCCTCAGGATTATAAACACAAGTTTACACCCAAACTACCCCCCTTACACCCCTTTAACTGGTTAACACTGGTTATAATAGCTGTGTTTTGCTTTTTAAAGACAGTCCATGGATCTTGATGAAACTATGGTGTGGTATTGCACCAATGAATACTCAACAACATTACATACATAAAGCATGTATCTCTACATAACCACATGCTTAGGTACACACATGTTTCACTTCGAGTGTTTTGGTTGGACATGAAAGTCCTCACTTGCGGTGTGTAAATCTTAAATGTGGATGTGATTATCACATAACTTTAATTTAAAGTGGTGGATGTCATTTAGAAGAAGTTAATTATTATCATTTTCTAACTGGGGGGTAGCACCCCCTTTGCATTCTCCCTCTAACTGATAAATCTATCTATAACACCTTTCCAATGCCTCTATGGTGGGAGAGAGAATGCATTATAACAGAGAGCATATGGCTGCTCTTCTGTGTGAATGGTAGTCAGAATATTAGTCAGATGACATTAGGGCAAAGCATACTAGTTTGCACCACAGAGCTGATTGTAAATGTTCTCCTCGAGGGCTTTAGGCATCCTGAAGGTGTGACACTATTCCTTTGAGAGCACTGCTTGTATTTAAACTACTGCAGATTAAATGTCATACAATAGCACCAAAAAGGCTAAAAAAATAAAATAAAAAATCCCATTCCATACCAGGAAAATAACCAATCCACCTCAACAGAGAATTTCCTAGATAGATTACAAAAGAACAGAAAAGTAACAACCATTAATACAACCCCAATTCCGAAAAAGTTGGGACAGTATGGAAAATGCTAATAAAAACAAAGATGAGTGACTTGTAAATGTACTTTGACTTGTATTTAAACAAAAAACGTATAGAGGTTATGCATTGACATCACTTTCCCCAGAACACCTCCCCCAACCACCAGTCGACCGTACTGAGTGGCAAAACATCCAGCAAAATGGCTGGTTTTAATAGGGGAAGCTACGAAAACACTACTATAACTAACGATTATCGGCTTAAATTAAAGGCAGTTGGAATCAACAGTGACCCTTACAACTTGCCCCAGAACTTGTGGTCCATGGACATTGGCATGTAGCCAGAAATCGGTTTTCCCAACAGTTATATGCACCTGATTTCGGGGAAATAGACTAAGGAAAGCCTGAAGGCATACAAACAAATCCTTGAAGCTTTGTCTTAGTTCAAGGCAGGATTTGTTGGAGAAATTCAAGTGACAAGAACACCAATAAACATTCTGGTTGTATATGGACAGATATGTACAAATATTTTTATTTTATTAATTTTATCTGGTAAACTGTAAGCTAGCTAGTCCGAGTTTGTTTGTAGCTAACACTGCTTCCACTTACTAATGTTATATATTTGTGAAGGTAAAACACAGTCAGAGAATTAATGAGCCCCCATTATTCATCAATGGAAATAGGTAACGTTTAGATAGAAATATGTAACAAATTATTCATTGTTGTACAACATGAATACAACATGAATACCACATGCCAAAAGAACTTACACTTACACTGCTCCACTTAGTAAAAAAGTGGTATTCTGTTACACTGAGGCCCTGTCCACACGTATATGGGTAGTGTTTACTCCCCCAGTTTAAAAAATACTGTCTAATTTATCCTGGTCAAGGTCACATTTGGCCTAAAGATTCAAAACGAAAAACGGCAAACACACATTTTCATATATGGCCTGATAATGAGGTGGAACAATTGCTTAATGTTACGCTTGGGTCTTATCAGAAATCTCCGTGCAGTGTGATTTGTAGTGTTGGAGCAGTGGATTCAGGCACAGTACAGTGCATATCATATTCAGGCTCGTCCACCTGAGGGTGTAATAATAAAACAAAGCGAACCTATATCATATTAAGTCCTAGCACATTCATAACACACACATAAACCTGCAACAGACACGTGCAGGTTTGAGCTGTGATGTCAATATTTTCAGCATTTTTCCTGTCCACATGAAAACAGTGAAAATTAAGTTTTAAAATATCTCCACCTGAGAGAGTGGTTTCAAAAAGCCTAATTTTCAGTCACCAAAACCCACAATTTTCATTGTGGACTGGAGACCAAAATGCAAGAATCCATGTGATCAGAGCCTGGCTCCCTTCAAGATGGCATATGGTAAATAATTACAGTGAAGCAATAAGAGTGTTTCTTATGCAGAGAGAGAAAGAGTGACTCCAGTCTTGGAGTAAGGGCTTCTTCCTTGCACAACAGCCTTTCAGGCCATTGTGATGTAGGACTCTCTTAATGGTGGATGTACATAGTTTGGTACCTGATCCCTCCAATGCCTTCACCAGCTCCTTTTGTTGGAGTTGAGTCAAACCTTTCAGGCTAAATTTCATTTATCCCTGGGAGTTAATTTGTGCCTCTTTCCTGAATGATGTAATGTCAGTGTACTCCCAAGATTATTATATTTGCATACAATTGTTTGTAGACATTTGAGTTGTTTTAGTTGTTTGGAAATCTGAATCTAGCATGAAACTGAGCAGGATAAAGTGCTTACTGAAGATGAATAAATGATCACTTGTCACAAGGAAGAAGTCAGAGAGGAGGATGCACATACAGAACTTCCTTTATTACAGACAGGCTCAAGGAAACAAACACGAGGAATAGACACACTTGGTACCAGGGCTATCAGAAACTTAGTAAACTAGAAAATAAACCCTAAGAAAATGTACTAAATTATCAAAACACAGTGCATAAACAAAAGCAATAACAAATATAAGTGAACCAAACACACATATGACTTCAGCAACTACGGAAGAAAAACAGGCAACTTAAATAGGGCACTAATGGGGCAGCGGTGGCTTGACGGTTAAGGCTCTGGGTTACTGATTAGAAAGTCGAGGGTTCAAGCCCCAACACTGCCAGGCTGCCACTGCTCCAGGGGTGCCGTATCATGGCTCACTCTGTGCTCTGACCCCAGCTTCCTGACATGCTGGGGTATGCGAAGAAAATTATTTCACCGTGCATATGTATGTGTGATCAATAAAGACTCATTATCATTAATCAATCAGGGAAATAACAAACACATGAACATGGACAAACGATTACATTTGAGGAAGTATCGCTAAAAGCATAATGTTTGGCAGTTTGGTGGTCTGTAGCTTTCAGATGTGTGTCTACATCATACCAAGAAGAAAGGACATCAGCCAGAGAAGCAATTGTTGCTGCTCATCAATCTGGGAAGAACCTGTCAGCTGACCATGAGCTGAGGGGAGAGGTGAAGATGAAGGAGTGAGGAAGGCCTCAGCCAAGCTCCAGCCTGAGGCTGATATGAAGGCCTCCTCTGCAGCGCTCCCACATGAGGCCGATGGCACGTCCTCCCAAGTCCGACTCCTGCCTGAGGCAGACAGAATGACCCCCCAAATTCTGCTCCTACCTGAGGCTGAAGCTGCAGTCTACCAAGTCCTGCTCCTACCTGCAGCCAGCAGTGCAGCCTCAAAGCCTGCCCCTACCCAACGTAGTGGCCTCTCCAGCTGAGCTCCACCCTGAGGATGATGTGGCGGCCTCCCCAGCCAAGCTCCTGCCTGAGGCCTCCCAAGACCTGCCTCCGCCCAAGGTCGATGAGCCGGCTTTCCGTGCTAACCCTTTCAAGGGGGTCATAACTCAGTCACCAGACTTCAGTGACATTGTCACAGTTATGCCACCTGACCCCATTGAGGACATGTCACCCCACCACCTGCCTCCTGCCAAGCGGCTCATGGTCCTCTGGATAGAGTGAACACATTGGACAGTGCCTGCCTTGGAACCCTGGGAACCTTGTGGACAGTGTACCCAGGGGTGCAAGTCCAATTTGGGGAATATTAGAAGGTGCTCCTGAAGGTACCTTTGGAGGGTGGTTGTGTATTTTTTCCTCATGCCAAGCAGTGCATGCCGTACCTCTGAGCGTGCATAGCAGCTCGCAGCACTATGGCATGCACTTCCATATTGCCTAGTGCTTGTTTACTTTGTCGTGTGTATTTTGTTTCGGTTCCTGTCTTCTCTCCTTCTTTGTCATGTCAGTGGTTGTCTCCCTAATGTGTCATGATTACTCTTACCTGTTCTGTGTTTAGTCTTGATTAGTTTGTGTATTTATAGCCCTCATGTTTCCATGTTCATTGCAAAGTATATGCTCTGTGTCACTGTACCAGTCTTTTTCTGGTTTTGACCTCGTTCTACTATTCACATTTTTGGTCTTGCCTGCCCTAGTTCATGTTGTTTGTGCATCGTGTGACCCTTGCCTGTTTTTGGCTCATGCTTTTGGATTACATCATTGTTCTGTTTGCCACATTTAATAAAACCTGCAGTTGCCTCCTCAACAGTTTCCTGACAAATTCACTTTTCATTCATTTATAAAACTATTTCCAGATTTCTGTAAATGTCCAATGTTAAATGTGCTATAAAATAAAACTGAATTCATGAATTCATTCATTCAGTCATTCATTTTCATTAACTGCTTTATCCTCATCACAGAAACACTAGGTGCGTGTGTTGTCTAAATTCAGTTTGGTGTCTCTCTCACTTAAGCCCTGTACAGTGCTCTATATATACTGTATACATAACAGTCTACAAAGTAAATAGTGAAAGTCAGTGAGAGCACCGTTTCAGACAGGGCCTTAGAGTTCACCTAGTCTCAGACTTAAATCCTCTTCCCATGGAATACAGAGTGCTTGATATCTTTTCTGACCGTAACCTACAGAATGTTAAAGGTTTCAATCTGATTTGTGCCAATTTGAAACGTTTGAACACTGTGGCACAGTTGGCATATTGGAGCAAGATATAGTGTGACGGACTCATCCACAATATATTATCTTTAAAAGTTATTAAAGAATTTTGTATCAAAGACTTAGTGATGAACAAAGTCTGTTTACCATCTCGCTACAGGAAAGATTTCCTGTCAGTTAAATTGCTTCTGTCTGTGAAGTCAGGATGTTCTTGGGTGTGTTTCTTAAAAAAAACATGGCAGATTCTCTCTTTTCAATTTATTTTCCTTAGCATTTTATTCTGACAAAAAACCCTCCAGAGGTAACAAGAAACAGGTGTGTCTAATGAACTACAATGGCAAGAGCAAACAAGAACAGGAAACATTGATAATATATGTGAAAAGACATAATTGACACCAAGGATAATCTCAAGGCTCCTTTTAAGCTGAAGCAGCATTACCTGTATTTTAAGTGTGCTGTTGATTGATAGTCCCTGTGTTCTAGACAACAAACAGCCTTCCCAGCACCAGCAGTTCAGCTCACCAAGGTCAATAATGTTGTGGCCGTTCTAAAATTCAAATAAATTCAATTCAGTTTTATTTAACAATGGACAATTGTCCCAAAGCAGCTTTGCAGAAATATATAAATTCAGGATATAGATTTTAAATGTATGAATTTATCCCTAATGAGCAAGCCAGAGTTGACGGTGGCATGGAAAAACTCCCTGAGATGCTATGAGGAAGAAACTTTGAGAGGAACGACAGCATCCAAACATCCCAGTTTACCGCAGCACTCTATGCCTGAGAGCCCTCTAGACCTGCTCCTGTAACTAAGAAAAAAAAACTATTCACAAAAAGCTTGACTAAACAAATATGTTTTCGGCCTGGACTTAAACACCGAGACTGTGTCTGAGTCCCGAACACTAACGTAACACCATAGTGCTTTGAACCTCTGACATGGCATACCAGGTACACTGTACCTATGGTACCTACCGTCTATCTGAGCTTTCTAGGTATCAAAATGAACAGAGAGATAGGGATAAACTTGATGCTGAGTGATCATCGCCTAAGCCTAAGTTATTCACATTACATAATATATACATATAATTATACAAATATATGAGTGAGGTTTTATGCATCCTTCCACTCTTACTTCCCACACAGTGGAATATATACAGGTTGATGTCTAAAACACAGGCAATCCCATTAAAATAGAAGGTTCCAGAAATTATCCTGAGCCCCCTTCTGAAACTACCCCATGTCCCTGACCCCCTGTCCCCCTCCCCCTCCACCCTCCTCCCTCTCTCTCCCTCCCTCTCCCTCCCTCTCTCTCCCTCTCTCTCCCTCTCTCTCCCTCTCCCTCTCTCTCTCTCTCCTTGTGCTGCTGCTCCCCTCACTAATCATACCCTGTTTCTTTAAATAGCTCTCAGGTGTTACAGTTTTGGACTTGAGCTGGTGTGTGTGTGTGTGTGTGTGTGTGTGTGTGTGTGTTGTGTGGATAGCAGTGTAGGGAGAGCCTGAAAACAATCTAGGACAGAACAGAAATGTTCCCACTACCCTTTCTCCTTTCACATTTCTGAAATTTTTTTGTATTTGCTAATATTTCCAATCTGTCCAATTATGTATAAGCTGATATTGAATCAAATGTGGTCTGTATGTAAAAGTAAATGTTTTATATCTTGGTGGGGACCCAATGTGCACACAAGGATAGGGATTTCTGAAAAAAAAAAAGAAAAGGAAAACCAAAAAACACAACACAAAATATTAAGCAAAATGAATTGAAATTAATTGAATTTGAAAATTAATTTAATGAAATGAATTTTATTTGTGCTTATTTTAATCAAGGACATTCATATTTTTATTAAATGACTTATGATTATTATTTTATTTGATATTGCCTGAACTGGCATGTTGGGTGGCTAACATTTCCTGATAAAAATTATAGCATTTGATGATGTCCATGGCTTTTCATGGCATTTCAGGCAGTCATGGACTTCAAAGGATTTGCATCCATGTATTAAAAATTATCCTTATATTTATGATTATGTTTGTTTGTTCCAGTACTTTTGAGCCTTTGAAAATGGAGGGACTCTATAAATAAATGGCTGTAATTCCTATGTTAGGAATTATGTAACAGTTAATGCAATATTTTTGTTAAACCCCTTGAATTAAAGCTGAAATTCTAAACTTTCATTTCAAATCCATTGTGGCAAAACAGAGTCAAAATGACAAAAATTGTGTCAGTGTGCAAATACTTATGGACCCAACTGTAAGATATGTGCTCCGTTATGATATGAAATATCACCCTGTTTTTGATGCCTCATAGAACAAAACAACAAACCAAGAATAAGTATCAAGTATCATGACAGAAAATTGGTTATTAAATGAAATAAGACAACTAAAAGGATAACTCTAGGGTACACATAATTGGAGTTTATTCCATGTTCTTCTAAGACTTATTTTCCTGTCCCTTATGCAAAAACATATGCTGTCTGACTTGCTAAATACTTCTTCTGAAACTGAATCATTTCTACTTGTCAACAAATGACAAACTAGCAAGCTGTTAAATCCTTGGTAGTCATATTTACTGCTTCAAGAAAGGTCCAAAACAAGTAAATTAATATAAGCTTTTGGAAATGTAAATATTGTTTATGTTAAAATGCAAATATTAACGTCCATAATGATAGAATTTTCTAATAGTAATTTTTTAAAATTGTAATAACATTATTGAGAAAATGTAAAGGATTATGTTGCTTGGGACAGTGTACATAGATCCTGAGTAGGAAAGATAAAAAAAGAAAGAAAAGACAGAATTTGGTAATTGGATGTGAAAGGACATACTGTACATGGACCAGTGCCCTACATAACTCAACACATACATAAATCAGCTGCACAAGACTGAACAAATGCTACAGATAACATACATGAATTCTAATATACATTTTATGTATACAGTTTTTCTACATTTTTTACTCAACACACTTTTTGAACATTACATACTCATTTTCTCAATTCAATTCAATTTTATTGTTAGCGCTTCTAACAATGGACGTTATCACAAAGCAGCTTTACAGAAATAAATAAATTGAGGATATACATTTTAAATTGATAAATTTATCCCTAATGAACATGCCAGAGGCAACAGTGGCAAGGAAAAAAAAAGAGGAAGAAGCCTTGATGAACCAGACTCAAAAGGGAACCCATCCTCATCTGGGTGACATCGAATAGTGCAATTATAAATAATTCCTTTCTATAACTTTGTACTACATGGTCAAAATGTGCAGGAAATTCATTCGACTTTTCACATGAAGTCTATTTTGTTGAAGTTGTTCTCACCACCATGCTAAGAAAAACTCCTCTATGGAATTGGGGGATGGGGAATATACTGACAGTAACAGATTGGAAAATCTAGGACGGTCATTGAGGGGGGCACAGTGGCTTAGTTGTTTGCAAGTTTGCCTCACACCTCCACAGTCGGTGGCTTTTTTCCCACCTCCATCCTGTGTGTGCAAATTTTGCATGTTCTCCCCATGCTTTGGTGGTTTCCTCCAGGTACACAGATTTCACCTTAACCTAGAGAAAATTTACAGAAAAGTTTAATTAAGTGAGGTGAAAAGAAAAAAAGAGGATGAAAGCTTGAGAGGAACCAGACTCAAAAGGGAACCCATCCTCATCTGGGTAACCATGGACAGTGCGATTATAAATAAATCCCTTTCATAAATGTGCTAATACTACATGGTCAAATAGTGCAATTGTGTAACCAGGAAATTCATTACAGTTCTTACATGAAGTCTGTTTTTTGAACTTATCCACTGTTCACTGATGGAGACTTGAGTGCAAAACTGTCCTAAAGCTATCATCGCAATTGTGGTCTTAAGCCATCGTAGGAAAACTGTTCATATCAACTGCAGCCAAACACCATCTTGATGGTTTAAAAATAGTACCATCCTCAGTAATCTCATTGATCTTTAGGCTGCACCATGTGGGGCCATCCTCAGCAGGAGCATGTTATTTCCAAATGATGAAAACTCCAACCAGAAGTAGGGCATCAAGATGGATCAGGCAGGTCCGGAGAGCAGAAGGGGTCAGCATCACTGGTATCTCAGGAGTATCATGCGGAGAGAGAGAGAGCGAGAGAGAGCAGGAGCGAGAGCGAGAGAGAGAGAGATGAGATGAGTGTCATGGTTAACAGGGGTAATTATATTCCGGACCACTGGAGGGCACCCTCGTTCCCCATGTAGAACAACTTCTTCTGTTGTGTCCCTCATTTCATCTATAACCATACCCATGTGTTTGTTATTTTCCCTGCTTAATTAGTGCTCCTTTAAAGTCCCATGGTTTTTCTCCTCAGTGGCTAGAGCATTACATCAAGTCAGGTTATGTTTGTGGGTTTTTGTTTCATTACATTTGTTAGGTTTCTGAACTGTATGTTTACATTTAGTATTTTCTAGTTTTTTTTTTCCTTTTCTTTTCTAGTTTTTCTGAGTTCTGGTTGTCCTGGTTCCCTAGTGTTTCCTGTTCCATGAGTCTGTTTCCTTTTGTCCTGTTGGCAATAAAGAAGTTCCGCATGTGCATCCGTCTCCTTGGACTCTCCACTGTGACAGAGAGAGAGAGAGCTTATTAGATATGTTAATTGTCATGTAAACCTGATATTCTTGTTTAATTGTCATTCTATGATGCTGGAATGTATCTTGATCAACAACTTTGCTATTAATTTCTTGTAGTTGAATAATGTTGTTAGTTATGACCATGTTTACAATTGCCATTGCAAACAAAGTATAGTCCTTTTACTGTTTCTCCATGTAGTATTACAGTACATCAATATTACAGAGTCAACTAATCATAAGGTTGGCGGTTCGATTCCCGGCCCACATGACTCCACATGCCGAAGTGTCCTTGACACTGAACCCCAAGTTGCCCCAAGTTGCCCCCCTAATAGCACCTTACATGGCAGCTCTGCTGTCACATGCGTGCGTGAATGGGTAAATGATAAAAGTGTAAAGTGCTTTGTAGAACTGCTGAGGTTAAACAGTAACTATCCAGTACTGAAAATGTGAATACTGTAATCTCTCTTTCTTGTAAACAGCAGATTGCAGTAAATTACCTGTTCTCCTGCTTGAAGGTACAGACTACAGAAGCAACTGAGAAGAACTCTGATTTAGTTGGGACTTGTTGCTCAGCTTGTCTTATTGTGAGTCTATAGACAAGGACATGTATAAAAATGTGCTCTCAGCGACTTTGACCATTGTTGGGGTCAGACGGGGCTAGTTTGAGTATTTCAGAAGCTGCTGATCTCCTGGGATTTTCACACAGAACAGCTGCGTGTGCACAACAGTACTGACGAGAGAGGTCAGAGGAGAATGGCCAAACTGGTTTAAGCTGACAGGAAGTCTACAGTAACTCAAATAACCACTCTTTACAACCATGGTGAGCGGAAGATAATCTCAGAACATACAACACAACAAACCTTGAAGACCAACAGCAGAAGACCACATTGGTACTACTTATGTCAGCCAAGAACAGGAATCTGAGGCTGCAGTGGGCACAGACTCACTGAAACTTTTTGGCCGACACAAATAGAACCCAATGTGTCAGCGAGATCACATTTTTTGCTGTGTTGCAACATCAAATTTAAGAATATTATCTGGATTGGGAATGGGATATTTCTGCTCCTTTTGAAGTGACTCGCTTCAAAAATAAAATTGCATAAATTATTTAGATGACCTCAGAATTATTTGAGAATAAGAAATAATCAACTATATATATAAAAAAGCAAAATCTTTAACATCAGTGTATTTTAGCTGTACAATTTGTCTGAGTGGTAAAACAAAACCACTAACAGTGAGAGATTCCAAACTGTCACCCTTAATGGCACACAAGGCAGCTTTCAGTATTTTAAACACTTAAAACAATGTTGTCCTTTTTAAAATCTTTGAGATCATCACTCAGTAATCTGAAAACATGAATTTATTAAGTACTTAATACTTATTAAAATAGAAAATTGAGTTACATGTGGTCTATATTGGACCTGTTATGAGGCATGTTATGAGTAATGTGTGAAATAAATGAGCAATGTAATGAGCAATGCATGAAATGTTTTTTTTTATTATTTGGCTGAGCCCAGTGCGTTTTTTACATTTATTTTACATTACATTCATGGCATTTGGCAGACGCTGGAAGTTACCGGAAACGTTTAGTTCACATACTTTTCCACTCACAGATATGCAATATTGGATCATTTTCCTCAATAAATATATGACCAAGTATAATATTTTTGTGTCATATGTTTAATTGGATTCTTTTGATCTACTTTATGGACTTGTGTGAAAATCTGGTGATGTCTTAGATCATATTTATACCGAAATATAGAAAATTCTAAAGGGTTCATAAACTTTCAAGCACCACTGTATTCCTGCTCTATGGATATGCTTTGTTCAGCATATTGCCTAGCTATAAGGTGCTTTACTTTGCACAGACATTTCTAGAATGCTGTTGTAATTACATGCCACATTGTGATTCCTTACCTTGTACAATGATCCAAGTGAACATGTATGTGTTCTTCTCCACAGATAGCAATTTCATCCTGGCTAACGCACAAGTAGCAAAGGGGTTTCCCATAGTTTACTGTTCAGATGGCTTCTGCGAGCTCACGGGTTTCGCACGCACTGAGGTCATGCAGCAAAACTGTGCATGCAGGTTTCTTTATGGGCCTGAGAGCAGTGAACACGCCATACTGCGTGTGGATTCTGCTCTTGAAGAGCGCAGTGAGCTTAAAGAGGAGATCATGTTCTACAAGAAGAAAGGTGAGTAAAAGTGACAGAAAATTTTGCATGTTACCTCCAGAGATCAATATTCGACACATTCATTATGTTGGTTGAAGTAATGCGCTACATAATTTAAACCATTCACAAAATTCATTCCAATAAAGCTATTAAAATAGCTATGTGATTCTACAGCAATTTGATTCTGTCATAAGTACACACTATTATTCTTTATTCTGTCTAGTGATCCAAAGTAAGTGGAGCATCTACAGAAAAACCTTGAAACAAGGCTTTTAATAGTATCGTTCATTTGCATTTTTCCACCTTTTTCTATCCCCGGTAATGGTGAGAGTTTTTTCAAGTGGAAACAAGAGATTTGACAAAGACATCACCAGCTGTGAGCAATCAAACGGAATTTCCCTCAAGTGTCCTAGTATCAGGCTGTGTCTGAAACACACACACACACACACACACACAAATTAATAATTTAATAAATTTAAAGAGAGAGGGTCTGATTGGCTCACTGCACTCAGAAGGAAAATATTGTAAGTTTAATCTCTGAGTGTTTTCTGTCTCCAATACAGGTTGTGTGTTCTGGTGCCTTCTGGACATTGTGCCTATAAAGAATGAGAAAGGCGATGTTGTTCTCTTCCTTGCTTCATTCAAAGACATCACAGACACCAAGGCAAAAGTTGAAAAGAAAGAAGGTTTTGTATTTTTGTTAGTGTATTTGAAGCATCCATGGAAGTCTTGGTTGGTGAACATGTGATTAATATCCAAGCTAAATGTTGGAAATAACATAAATCAAGAATACCAAGATCACCTTTATGATTTCTTTTTTGCTCTTGATTTCTTTCCACCTGCATTGATCACTTTATTATCATAAGCCCCACAGGTATTTCCGATTTAAAATATTGTTATTGCCATTAACAGAGCTTCAGTTTCAGTGTTGCCTTGTATTGAGTTTTATTATGGTTTGAATTTACAACCCAAATTCCAGAAAAGTTGGGACACTGTGTAAAATGTAAATAAAAACAGAATGCAATGATTTGCAAATCTCATAAACTCATATGTTATTCACAATAGAACATAAAAACATATTACATTTTTAAACTGAGTAAATGTACCATTTTAAGAAAAAAATAAGGTAATTTTGAATTTTATGGCCGCGACACGTCTCAAAAAGTTGGACGAGCAAGAAAAAAGTAAGTGTTACTAAAAAGAAACAGCTGGAGGTTAATTGGCAACAGGTCAGTAACATGATTGGGTATAAAAAGAGTATCTTAGAGAGGTGGAGTCTTTCAGAAGTAAAAATGGGCAGAGGTTCACCAATCTGTGAAAAACTGTGTCATTTTGTCATTTGTAGAACAATTTCAGAATAATGTTCCTCAACATAAAATTGCGAAGACTATGAATATCTCATCATCTACAATACTTAATATCATCAGAAGGTTCCACAAATCTGGAGAAATCTCTTTGCGCAAAGAACAAGGGTGAAAATCAATATCGCATGCCCGTGATCTTCAGGCCCTCAGGCGGCACTGCATTAAAAACAGTCATGATTCTATAATGGATATCACTGCATGGGCTCAGAAACACCTCCAGAACTCATTGTCTGTAAACACAGTTCACTGTGCCATCCACAAATGCTGATTAAAGCTCTATCATGCAAAGAAGCAGCCATATGTGAACATGATCCAGAAATGCCCAGTCTTCTCTGGGCCAAACCTCATTTAAAATGAACTGAGGCAAAGTGGAAAACTGTTCACAGAAAACAGTTCGTCAGACGGTTCGAAATTTGAAATTCTTTTTGGAAACCATGGATGCCGCATTCTCTAGACTAAAGAGGACTAAAGAGGAGAGGGACCGTCCGGCTTTTTATCAGCGCTCAGTTCAAAAGTCTGCATCTCAGATGGTATGGGGGTGCATTAGTGCCTATGGAATGGAAAATCCAACATCAATGCTGAAAAGTATATACAGGTTTTAGAGCAACAAATGCTTCCATCCAGATTCCATCTCATCTTTACTTCTGAGAGACGCTGCCTCTCCAAGATACTCTTTTTATACCCAATCATGTTACTGACCTGTTTCCAATTAACATAATTATTTGCTAAATGTTCCTTCAGCTGTGTCTTTTTAGTAACACTTACTTTTCCAACATTTTCCAGCAACTGTCCCAACTTTTTTGAGATGTGTTGCGGCCATCAAATTCAAAATTTCCTTATTTTTGCCTAAAATGGTACATTTCCTCAGTTTAAACATTTGATATGTTTTGTATGTTCTATTGTGAATAACATATGGGTTTATGAGATTTGCAAATCATTGCATTCTGTTTTTATTTCATTTTACACAGGGTCCCAACTTTTTTGGAATTCAGGCTGTAAATAGGTCAGGTATAGGGTAAGGTAAGGCTCTGTTAACATTGCTGTTGTGTAATAACAATCTGAAGGTCCAAACCTGCAGTCATTACATGTGTAAAACAGGACATAATGAATGACACTGGGTCAGTCCATCCTCTTATTCACTATTTGAATGGAAATAACAACAGGCTGTCTTATTCTTTTGCATTAAATAGCAGCAAAATTACTGCCCAGAATGACAAGTGATTTATTTCTCTTTAGTATATAAAAGCACTGGTGTTTGCACAGGAAAGGTGAATAGTAGTGGGAACCATTATGTGGTAAATATTTTTCGAAACTCCTTACGTAAATGTCAGGTAGGATTATGAAATGCACCAGTGGATTTACAATTATGTAAGCCTTCATTCAGTAGACATATCCTATTTCCAAAATTGATAGAAGATTCTGCTGTTTGTGTTAGTATTTTTTGGAAGGTGTTTGTGTTAACATGTGCTGTGTTGTGTTTGTAGTTTCTGCTGTCATACCCATTTTTGGTCACACATTTGAAGTTGCAGTATTCCTGGTTTTTATATTAGCTGTACTTTCTCTTTCCTAGCGTATCATCATGGCCAGATCAAAAGTGGACCTCCATTCGGCACAGCTCAGGTTCGCTCTAATACCGTCCTCTATCACATCTCAGGACATCTCCACAACCGGCAGAAACAAAACAAAATCAAACTCAACAAGGTAAGAGTGGGTGAGCAAACATGCATGGAGGGTACATGAAAGAATGAATGAGGTGAGAGAGAAGGTGAGACTGAAGGGAATTACATTTCCATCATCCAGGTTAACTTAAAAAAAAAAATCTAGTAGTGGCAAGTTAAGGCTTTTGGACTTATGTATTCATCAGTGAGCAGATGAGCTAACAATGAAACCTCTCGGATGAGAGGTAAATAGTCTGAAACTTCACCTTGACTTACTACTTGTAGAAAGTCCCCAAAACCACTTTTCAGGTAAAGAAATATGTTAAACACTTGACAAGAAATCAAGTGAGATTAGGCTGACAAAATGTTGTTTTGAGTCTGATGAACCTCCTAAGAGAAGTATTTAAAATTTAATTCCTGTAAAAATGCACAAAATCTAAAATGGCTGACTTCCTGTTGGAGATAGATAATGGATGTGATTGTGAAATGTGTCTTAAGAAAACCCATATTCCTATCAAATTTCATATACACTGCTGTCCACTACTATTGGTAAAGATCTTAGTAAATATGAGCAAAGAAGGCTGTGAAAAATTGTCTTTATTATTTAACCTTTTGATCTTTTGTTAAAAAAAATCACAAAAATACTCTGCTCTCATGGATATTAAACAATTGCAAACAAAACACAGGTTTATAAAAAATATCTTTGTTAATTATAGGTGTGCAACAATTATTGGCACCCTTTTACTCAATACATTGTGCTACCTCTTTTTGCCAAGATAACAGCTCTGAGTCTTCTCCTATAATGCCTGATGAGGTTGGAGAATACATGGCAAGGTATCTGAGGCCATTCCTCCATACAGAATTTCTCCAGATCCTTCACATCATGAGGTCCATGCTGGTGGACTCTCCTATTCATTTATGCCGTAAATGTAAATGATATAAGTGAGAGAAAGTGGCGTGCCAGATGAAGGTGGAAAGGAACAAGAAAAACATGCCACTTTGGACCTTCAGCTGAATTGGTAACTCCTCTCTTTTTCCATCTTTATGGTCATGGTTACCAGAATGTTTTCGGTGATTCGCCAGCTGTGCCGGAATACAAAGTTGCGGATGCCAAGAATTCGAAGTTCATCCTCCTCCACTTCAGCACATTCAAGGCTGGCTGGGATTGGCTAATCCTGCTGGCTACTTTCTATGTGGCTGTGACTGTGCCGTACAATGTATGTTTTATTGGTGATGAAGACTTGACACGCAGCACCACTGTCAGTGACATTGCTGTGGAGATCCTCTTTATCATTGGTGAGAAAGCTCAGGGTTGAAATACACCTGTATCTTAGTTTTATCCATATTTTCCATTGTAAACCTTTTTACAATAGCACAGTAATCTAAACTCTGCATATAGACTGTGGATTATTTTAAATGAGCTGAGAGTGTGTGTGCTGTCTAAACATCTTTTACATACTCATTTTAGACATCGTGCTTAACTTTCGCACTACATATGTGAGCACATCTGGGCAAGTGATCTTTGATGCACGGCAGATCTGCATCCACTACATGACCACCTGGTTAATCATTGACTTGGTGGCCGCACTGCCCTTTGATCTACTCTATGCCTTCAATGTTAGTGTGGTAAGTACCAAGTTTTGGCATGTAATATTGATTACACACACACACACACACACACACACACACACACACATATATATATATATATATATATATATATATATATATATATATATATATATATATATATATATATATATATAATATATGTAATTTAACCCTCATGTTCAGTTCAATACTTAGACATGGATGCCCTGTCGGCCCAGCAAAACTATTTTAATTCTAGTAATACATTTCCAAAAGTAATTTTGTAAAACCAAATTGTAATGCTTGGTATCCCATACACTCACCTGATGATTACCAAGCATTACAATTTGGTTTTACAAAAATATTTTTTGATACATTTAACACTATTTAATACTAGGGACTATATATATATATACATACATATATATATATATATATATATATATATATATATATATATATATATATATACATACATACACACACACACACATATATATGTATATATGTATATATATATATATGTCACATTATTCCTCTTCAAAACATCCATGAATATAATACAACTTAAATATATAATATACACGTAATACAGTATAAATATATAATATATCTCAGATGTGCACATTACAAGTATTTTTTTGCCCTCACAGGTAGGAAAATGCTTTTGCAAAATACTCACAAAAACACTTGCAAACGAGAGCTGTGTCTTTCAGCACCACATGGACTACTCTCACATCAATTGCCAAGTCAATACACATTCAATGAGAATTCAGATGTCAGATTGTGACTGATTGAGCAGGAGTCTGCTCATCATTTTGTCAAATGTTATGGTGTAACTTGTGCTCATTTTTCAGTGCCCACTGCAGATAACCACAGGGAACAAACAAGGTCCCATTAATAACAAACAGGTGCCAGGCACTCAATTATTATCACTCGTTTTTCCCCAACTCCACTTTCCCTTCATAAACCAGTGCTCAACCATGCCCAGGCCACCACACCTGGATCTGGAGAAAACATTTTGATCAACTTGCTTAGTTACACAAGTCAGAAATATATTCAAAGTTACAGTTGTACTGTATTCAAAGGATGCAATGATTTATGTGCATGCAGATCTGAAACTATCACCATCAAGACTACCACCAACCTCTATAATGCAATGAGATACAGTTCAGTGTGGTTAGATTGATGCCTTTGGCTTTTTTGTTTGTTTTTCAAAGGCACGTATTACTCTCAGGGGTAAGGGTAGTGTTTAACAATTGAAATGGAAAAGGTAAAAATTAGAGTTTGCTTGTACTGCGGAGTGGTGGACCTCAGGAACAAATCTTGTGGTCACTGCGCCACACTGTTTATTATGTATCCTGTACAATCTGCAGGCATTTTTAATTTACATAATATTATAATAATAGAATTCTGTGGTAACCGGCACATTCAGAGTTGTAGATTGAGTTACTTTGTCCAGCCCTAAATGCACTTGTCACACAAGTGCTGGATACCACCAGAAACTCCATTTCCCAGAACACACCATGGACTACAATCCCCAGCACAACATTCCACAGTCTCCAGAGTTCTAATCACACACAGCACACTAAGCAGACTTTGAACACTTACCCAGTTGTGAAGTAATGTGCACTGTACCTGTCCATCACTGCGCCGTTAAGTCACTCTTGAAAAAGGGACCCAAGCATCTGATTTGAAACACAGCAGCTGATGAAGCATTCAAGAAACTCAAGACTGCATTCACCACTGCTCCCATTTTGAAACACCCAGACCCATCAAAATCATTCATTATACAAGTAGACACTCGTACAGACCAGGTTCCAAGAACACCAAGGCTGACTGCGCCACCTGTACCCTACAGAGATCAATAATCAGAGGGAGGAAAACATACCCCCCCCCCCCCCGGCTTTGTGAGAGCAATTACCTGGGATATTGACAGAGAGATTGTTTGAACACCAGTACAAAAAATCCACCCTGCCTTTCCACCAAATAGAACCTTTGTGCCATACAGCCTAAGAAGCAAACTCATCACATGGGCACACACGACCCCAGCCAGAGGACACCCAGGTATATAGAGAATATATATCACCTTCTGAAGGTGATGTTTTAGTGGCCTGACATGATTACAGACATCCAGAAATTCATCTAATCATGCACCGCATGTGCACAAGCCAAGGTCCCACGCACTGTCCCAGTGGGTAAGCTTGTGCCACTACTCACACCACAGGGAGCCTAGTCTCACCTCACCATAGACTTCATCAATTCTAGTAATAAACAGATGCTAGCAATTCACAGCCAATGCTCCAAGGACGAAGGAATGGATAAAGTCACCACAGTGGGAGAAGTTGGCAGAAGAAAATAGTCTATCACACCTTTTTTTGGACAGAAAAAACATGCCTCCAACCAAAGTCACAAACTGCACAGGATAGCTCTGAATGCTACAAGTGGTCCTCAAAGTAATCAAAGTATGATTATTGAATGGACAGAGAGAAAAAGAGTTTGTATATAGTGTAATCAGTATTTCATATTTACCCAGCATTTGAGTAGATATACAAGCTTTTTATTTGTCTGCAACAAAATCTGACCCACTTTGTCTCTTTCTATTCACTAATTCCCCTTACATACTGGAGTGAAATTTTCAGCACTTTCCACTCCCATCATCGCCTCTGCAGTGACTTCTACTCCTATGCTTCATAATTTAATCTTCATTATACATTGCTCTAAATGACCAGTATTAAATACAAGCACAAATACAGTTGCAATCAAAATGATTCAACCCCCATTGCAAATCAGGTTTGTGAAAATTTACAGCCTTTCAGCTGTTTGCAATGATCAACTAAAACAAAAGCAATTGAAATAGTTCAACACAATGAATGCTTCAACTGGTTTCCCCAAATTCAACTGAAAATGCAACTTGTGATTTCTCCAGTTTCAAAATTATTCAACCCCTTCATGGAAAGCATCTTTAGTATTTAGTAGAGAACCATTTTGCTGTTATGACCTGCTGCAAACGAGATGCATAGCTTCTGGCAGCGTTCCTGAGGAATCTTAGCCCGTTCCTCATGAGCAACAGCCTCCAGTTCACTAATATTCTTGGGTTTGAGTGCTGCAACCGCCTTCTTCAAATCCCACCAGAGATTTTCTATGGGTTCAAGTCAGTTGACTATGATGGCCCTGTAGAATCTTCCAGGACTTCTTCTGCAACCAAGCCTTGGTGGAATTTGAGGTATGCTGGGATCATTGTCCTGTTGGAAGGTCCAATGACGCCCAAGCTTCAGCTTCTTCACAGATGGCATGACGTTTTCTCCTAGGATTTCCTGATACTTCAATGAATCCATCTTGCCTTCCACACGCCGCAGGTTTCCAGTGCCAGAGGATGCAAAGCAGCCCCAGACCATCACCGAGCCACCACTATGCTTGACTGTGGACAGAGTGTTCTTTCTTCATTCTTCTTCATCCAGACATACTGCTGATCCATCGTGCTGAAAAGTTCCAGTTTTGTTTCATTGCTCCCAAAACTTCTGTGGCATATTTATATGATCTTGAGCCGACTTTTCTTGTGTTTTGGGTCAGTAATGGTGTACATCTTGGAGTTCTGGCATGGAAACCTTCTGCGTTTAGTTTGTGCCTTATTGCTCTCACTGAAACCTCAGTGCCTCTTGCACCAAGTCTTGCTGCAGGTCTTTTGCAGTAACTCAAGGGTTTTTCACAACCTATCTTCTCAGAAATCTGCTTGTAGCTGTTGATGGCTTCCTGTTTCTGCCTCGTCCAGGTATTTCATGTATTTTCTGGCCCTAGCCAGTTCAGGTATTTCATGTGTTCCAGCTCAAGTACACCTGGTGCAACTAATGAAGCCCTTGATTAGTTGGATCAGGTGTGCTTGAGAACACCTGTTTTGCATGTTTGTGGTGTTGTGAGGGATTCTATCCAGGGGGTTGAATAATTTTGAAACTGGAGAAGTCATTATACGTTACATTTTCAGTTGAATTTGGGGAACCACTTGAAGCATTCATTGTGTTGAACTATTTTAATTGCTTTTGTTTAATTTGTTCATTGCAAACAGCTGAAAGTCTGTCAATTTTGACAATAACCCTGATATGCAATGGGGGTTGAATAATTTTGATTGCAACTGTATAGATTAGCAATGTGTGTGTGTGCGTATGTATATATAGAGGTTTTTTTTTAGTATTGAACTGGGTGATTTGACTGAACGTATTAGTCTTTAAAAGCAGTAATGTTCTTAGAGCAAAAGCCACTGAGAGCCTCCTATTAATTGACCCTCTTGTTAATATTTGATTATAATATGAAGAATGATAGTCTGTTGTGCTGTGGCTCATTATGTCGGCTGTGAAGTATGAGAATTCCTGCCTTGTGTGGAAAGGGACTGGTGATTATAATAATGGACAATATTATGGGTATTATTTACAGACTCTGCCTGAGGCACCAGGGTAACAAGCTGAGAGACAGCATGTGTTAGACTGTGTGGTTAGTGTTGACTTTCATAGTGTGGCATAGCTGATATGACTGCATATATGTATCATACTGTACATATTGTCTTGATTGCAGCCATGACTAATTCCAAATGGGTGTGTGTGTGTGTGTGTGTGTGTGTGTATGTGTGTGTGTATGTGTGTGTGTGTGTGTGTGTGTGTGTGATTGTACTGTCAAATTGTACTTGAGCTCAAAATAATTTTTTAAATGTTTAGCAATTTAAGTAGATTGCATTATGCATTCAGATTGTGTCTGTGTTTTTGTGTACTCACTTGCTTGGAAGAGTAAGGCCAATTCTGTTGTTTTCGCTACACATTGAAGACATTTCGGTTTGAGATCAAAAGATGAATGAGATGATGGCTCAGAATTTCATCTTTCATTTCCTCATATTTACATCTATATGTGTTAATCAACTTAGAACATGGCACCTTTTGTTTGAACTCACCTGTTTTTTCATGTGATCAAAAATATTGTAATGTGACAGATGGGTATTTCTTGCTTCCTAGATATGCATTGTTAAACTGATTGTTTAAATAATTAATTGTTCTGAATAACTACTTTTGGTTTGAGTCCTAGATTTCATCTGTGAAGACTGCATTTGTTAAAAAGGAGAGCTGTCTATGGGAGAAGAGCAAGCTATTTTGAAGCTGAGACAAGTGAGACAATCAGAGCCATTGCACAAGCATTGGTCATAGCCAATACAACAACTTGGGATGCACAACAAAGGATTTCATCAGAGGGAAAAGTGGATGGTTTTAGACTGGCCAACTGAGGCTCTGTTTACACTAGTAAACTGCGTTTTAAAATGAAAACGATCCTCGTCCACACTACATGACCGAAAACACATGTCACATGACCATTCATTCACATTGGGTAAGCGCATACAAGTGTAAGCAGGAAGGTGGTTGCTAGTCCAAGCCGGCATTCCATGAGATCTGTTGCCGATTGCTCTAATCATAGCTTGCCTCTTACTCATGTAGGCAACTGCAGTATTATAAAATACAGAATTTAACTGAACATTGGCTGCTAAGAATGACAACAAAGCCAGCAAAGCTTGCGGTTCATTCTCAGTGTTATTGTTTATACGGTCATGGTAGTGTAATGGTAAATATGGTAGGATAAGGGAAGGATACCTGATCCAAAAGACCCAATCAGATAGCGAATGTGGGTGAAGCCACGCCTTCATTTTCAAAAGTATTAATTTTTTTCTGTTTACACTGAAACGTGAGCCCGGAGTTTTCAAACTAAAACAGGGTGTTCGGTGTTTGTAGAAGTCTCCATTTTCGAGGTTTGAAAACACCGGAGTAGTGTAGATGACAGGCGTAACTGTAGCAAAAGTTATGCGTTTTAAAACTAAAATGCACTCGTGTAAACGGGGCCTCAATCACCAGTGCTTAACTCACTTGAGCAGAATTTTACCTCTTGAAGAAGAGACTGAAAGGAGAACCCCCCCCCCCCCCCCCCCCAAAACAAACAAAAACTGGAAGAAGCTGCAGTAAAAATCTGGGGGGGAAAAGCAGCAGTTTGGCGATGTTAATGAGTCACAAGCTTGATGCAGTTATTGCAAGCAAGTGATATGCAAACAAATATTAAGTGTTATTTTCCTTAATTCATATTAAGACTATCTTTTACTATACTTTTGCTTACCTAAAAATTGGGTGGTCTGCCACCAAAGGTGTCATGTTTCAAGTTGTTTAACACACAATATGAGTAAATATGAGGAAAGCTGAAATTTTGATCCACTGTCTCATATTCCTCTTTTGATCTCAAAACCAAATGTCGACAATGTATAGTGAAACCAGTAGAACCAATCTTGCTGTTCTAATACTTTCAGAGAGGAATGTACCCACTTATTATTCACTGATTGGTTATATATTTAAGATTTAGAAAAAACATCCCCATTACTAACTGTGGTTACTTTCTTTACCCACTTACAGCTCATTATGTTAGGTTATGATAATAATGGCCTACCTTTGTGTGGCAGGTCTCAGTTGTGCACTTGTTAAAGACAGTACGTTTGCTGCGCCTGCTGCGTCTGTTGCAAAAAATGGACCGCTACTCTCAGCACAGCACAGTGGTGCTCACCCTGCTCATGTCCATGTTTGCCCTGCTGGCCCACTGGATGGCCTGCATCTGGTATATCATTGGAAAGAAGGAGATGGACAGCAATGTGCACACCACTTGGGATATAGGTGAGAGAGTTATCTGCACATACGCACATTCCCAGACTTATGCGCACACCTGTAAGAGGCTCATATGTCAGAGTCTTAAAAACTCATATCTTATATAGTATATTTTGGATGTCTAGTATATTGGAATATTAAAACCAGAATCCTTATAACCAGCACATAAATATTTCCACTTTTCTTACTATAAACTTTTCCTACTATAATTTCTTCTGTAAACTTTACTCATGTAAGCTTGTAACTTCTCAGTTGTGCTTCTTTTCTTCTACCTAATTCCATCTCAGGAAGTTTTTCATTCTCTGTATAAATTTCATGTTGCATATTGAATAGTATTCATTGTACAGTGCAAAAGGCTCAGGAATGGAAATGACTTTCAGATCACCTGATAAGAATCATGGAGAATTTTGTGGAGTGACACAACAATAAATTCAGAGTGGCATGAAAACCTCCCTTGATGGAATTACACCTGTCTAATTGAGCTGATCAGTTCTGAATAACTATTCTCATTATGCTCACTGAATAGGTTTGTCACTTATAATTAAGAGACCTCCCAGTGAGTTCATTCAATCAATATTGTATAATAAAGAGAGAAAACAGCAAGGTGAAAACAAGAGAGTGAGTGACAAACAGATTACAGGATAATTATACTACAAGTGTGGAGGTGCATGGGGGATGGATGACATGAGGAGATGAAAGGAAGGGATATGAAAATGACAACAGATTAGGCCCAAGAGATGCCTGACAGAGGAGGTAATCAGTGGAAATTCCTCACTGATTTATTGCAGCAGCCCAACTCTTCCCTCTCTCACAGCTGTGATTAGGCCCAACCTGAAGTTATGTGGTTAGCATTGAGGGACTCCTTCTAGGAAAGGGCTTTCTGATCAGAACTGATAGAGATCCCTTTGCTTCTCCTTGTGCCACCACTGAACTCATGTTCATTCTGGACAGTAGTTACTATAGCAACTATTGTCTGGAAATTTTTTTGACAAAGCTGACAAAGAGAAACTGTGTTAAAACACCACTGCTGTACTCTGACAGAAAAAAAAATGCTATACTGGTATTACAATTTAATAATGTTTTCTAACTATGTTAACACTATATAAATTTCTGTTAAGGTTTTTCACTGAAATTAAAAAGCAAGTTTTCAACATAAAAGACCTGAGTTTGATCAATGCTTTTAAAAAATATATATATATTCATATTTAAAAAATATTTTCACTTGCTGAGACTCAAAACTGCACTTGAGGGGGTTAACAGCCCAAGCATGCCAGCAAGCAACATAGCTGCAGTCATACCTGTTTACATAACTGAAAAGGCAGGATAATGTCTAACACACTGGGTGTCTAGTGCCCCACCCTGAATCGAGCTTCCCCATGATGTTCTAATCTAGTCAGGAGTATGGCCCTATGTACCATGCATAGCAGAAGGGTGTGACGGTTGATGCAACAAAATGGCAGTGCCATGCAAATTGACTAGTGTAAATGTAAGTGTTTATCTGAAGTACACTATATGGGCCAAAATATGTGGATACTGACCATCACACCCATATGTGGCTCTTCCTCAAACTGTGACCACAAAGTTGGAAGCACACAAGTGTCACAAATGTCTTTGTATGCTATAGCATTACAATTTCACTTCACTAAGAGGCCCAATCCTATTCCAGCATGACACAAAATGTACGAAGCACGCTCTGTGAAACATGGTGTACCGAAGTTGCACTCCATCCAGATTTAGTCCATGTTTTGATGTCATAATAAGCTCCACTCATCTGGGAAGGCTTTCCACTAGATTTTGGAGCGTGTTTGTGGGGATTCATGTTCATTCAGCCACAAGACCATTAGTGAGGTCAGGCACTGGTGTTGGGTGAGGAGCCTCCAGTTCCTGTTCATCCCAAAGGTGGTCACTGGAGTTGAGGGTCAGGGCTCTGGGCAGGATATTCGAGTCCTTCCACCTTCTTCTAAACTTAACACACCATGTCTTCATGGAGCTCACTTTGTGCACAGGGGCATTGTCATGCTGGAACAGGTTTTGGGCCTCTGAGTTCCAGTGAAGGGAAATTGTAATGCTACAGCATACAAAGACATCCTATACAGTTGTGTGCTTCTAACTTTGTGGAAAAAATAAATTGGGTGATACTGTAGTAGCCTTTCTAGAGTCAGCTTCCTGAAACACTTTCATATTTTTTTTGTTGTTGTTGTTTTGATCATGGTCCATGTCCATTTGTTTTGATTTGTCTTGTATCCGCCTCTTTACTGTTATTGGTGTCTCTCTAGTGTGTCATTATTGTGTTCACCTGCTTACAATAAATTCTTTTTTAGTTGATGTGCTTAAAGCCTGATGTTTCATGGACCATATTTACATGCACATCAAATTCCATTAAAGGTCTCTATTCGGGTTGTAGCCATATTCCAAATACAATGTTTATAAGTGTACAAGCATTGAATATTCCTCTATACATGGTCCTGTATACACATTCCTAAATATCTAGCCTACAGCTAAGCATCTGTTGGTACCCACAATTCTTTGTGGACCGAGTATGCACATATATCTCACTTCAGTGGATTTTCTGAATAAGGTGTTTACATGCAACAAATTTCCAATTAAAACAGGCATATTCCAGGGGTGGGAATCAGAATTTGGGGAATTAGAATATTGTCTTAATCTGAATCAGGCAGTCGGTTTGGGGCATTTAAACGATACTAAATAGAATATTGCCAAATTCTGATTAATATCAGAATACTGATGTGCATGTAAACATAATCGCTATCTCATGGCAAATTTTATTGTGCTGCACATTGATTAGGTTCAGAGTCATTTTTCGCATGTTTTCCTCCCATAAGAGAGAAGATAAAAATGGGACAGAGAGAGGGATGTTGGGACAGGAGAAGAGGGTGAGAGAGAGAGAGAGAGAGAGAGAGAGAGAGAGAGAGAGAGAGGAGGAGAGGAGAGATGGGGCAGGGAATTAATATAAATGTGAGGTGCTAAAGATGCTCCTCAAGGGCTCTGTCACAAAATCTAGGAGTTGTATGCAAGTGCTGTGTCTTTAATAATTAAACAACTAATAAACAAGCAAAGACTGGAAAAGAATTTTTAAAAAATATAGAACAAGTAAAGGACTACAAAAAGGACTAAGCCAAGGCAAGGCAAAATCAACATGAAAACAAAAGCTACTCACAGTGCATATACGACATAACAGTAACAAAGCAACATAATGCTTGACAACTAAGGAGGGAAAACACAGAACTTAAATAGCGTAACTCATTAAGGGAACTCAAAACAGGTATGCACAAACAAGGAAGGAAATGGAGCAGACAACATGGGGGAGGGGTGTATTGTCCATGGTGAACATGACAGTTTCTGTTGTTTTGCTGGTCCATGCACCTGTCTGCCGGTAGATGTCTATTAGTCCTGCTGTATGTTTGTCCAGCTCTGCATAGAACCTGCTCTGTAGCTCCTCAAGATATTTGTAATTCTATGGGATTCTGTGCAAATAGAAATAAATGGTGATAGCAGCATCTGTGTCTACCAAAAGTAGCTTATGTATCTCATTCACTTTTTGAGATACATAATTGTTTGAGATACACTATTGTTTTTACAATTTCTTACATATAAATCTTCTGCCTTTGACATTTGTGGTTACAGTTTATATGCTGAAACAGCAAAAAGTTATGGTACATAGATACAGCATTAAGTGTCATGAAACCATCCTTGGATCAGAAGGGTGTAAACAAATATAAATACATTATCCATATAATGTAATATTTATATACAGGGTGTCCCAAAATTCTCCATACATGGGGTACTATATTTGCCAGCAACACGTCGGTTGTGTCATCGTCAGTGGATGTTTTTGGGCATCCTCTTCTTGATTGGTTTGGAACACTTCCAGTCTTTTTGAATTTGTTAAGTTTGGCAAAAGTGTCATGTGTGTGATGTGCTTGCCATGTTTCCTGTTAAAGTCCATCGTAACCTTGCAACAGCTTCCCTATCCAGCCATCAGAATCATTTCAATACATTCTTCTTTTGTCAAAGGCAGTCTTAAAGGCTATCTGAATTTTTTTGGAACACATTAATATTGGGTCGGTCCCCATTGTGCCACCAAAACAGCTCTAACCTTTTGAGGCATGGACTCAACAAGACTTCTGAAGGTGTGCTGTAGTATCTTGCAGCAAGAGGTTAGCAGCAGATCCTTTATGTCCTGTAAGTTACGACTGTATCAGACTTGTTTGTCCAGCACATCCCACTGATGATTGATCGGATTGAGATCTGGGGAATTTGGAGGCCAAGTCAACACCTTGAACTCTGTCATGTACCTCAAACTATTCCTGAACAATTTTTGCAGTGTGGCAGGGTGCATAATCCTGCTGAAAGAGTCCACTGCCACTAGGCAATACTGTTGCCATGAAGGGGTGTACTTGGTCTGCAACAATGTTTAGGTAGGTGGTATGTGTCAAAGTAACATCCACATGAATGCCAGGACCCAAAGTTTCCCAGCAGAACATTGCCCAAAGCATCACACTTCCTCCGCCAACTTGTATTCTTCCCATTGTGTCTCTCTCATATATATAATATATTTATGGCGGTTAGCACGTCACCTAACACCTCCAGGGTTGGGAGGTCAATTCCCGCCCCTACCCTGTGTGCACGCGCAGAGTTTGCATAGGCTCCAGGTTCCTTGTGACCCTGTAGGATAAGCAGTGTAGAAAATGGATGGATGGATGGATGGAGCTAGTGCCTTGAAATTACAATGGCTGTGAAGCATTAGTGCAGCAGTAAAGTGGCATGCATTTTAATTCACTAAAATAAAGGAGAATATTGTGTACATGTTTTGTCAACAGTGCTAATTTAAAGTAAAGGAGTAAAGACATGAGCACACTACTGTGGAACTTGATCTATTTATTAAGGAAAGACAATCCAATTGATGTTATACAATCATGGGTCAGAACACCCCTAACTTGTACTGTAGCTAACTAAAAGTTGCAAGTAAAGTTATAAGCAAGAATTGCATGTTAACACTGTCTACAGTCTGAAAATAATTCACGTTACAGTAGTTGAGAAACAATAATTTTCATATTCAAGCATTAAAGAAAGAAATTAAGTTTAGTGACTCAGAGACTCCAGGAGGGTGTTTGTGGATGTCAATTAATGGACTTTTATTCGAGATATGTTCAGGTCTGCTCTCATTCAGATGGCATTTATGCATTCATAATGAATGACAAACTGACCCAGCAGAAGGTCTGTTTGAGTTCATGCTGCACCAACATCCAGTAGGAATCCATTTGTGTTGAATTGGGTTCCTGAGAGTTTCTGGGCCCAACAAAAAAAGACAGTGTTATTTGCATTAGCTTATGGAGGCAGTTGGTTTAGACAGCATTATCCCTTCTTTGGAATTGCAGACTCCAGATGTGTACATTAGGGAATTTTGCAATTACAGGTGGATCGGACTTAATTGGTTGCCTTTAGAGTCTGAGGAACCATATTTAACTCAATGAGAGTGTGCATTTGAATAGTTCCTAAGCTGGTACTTGCTGTATTTGACATTTCTGGTGCTCATTCATGTGATTTTAACATTACCACAGTCATGTCTTGCAAGTAATGTTTTGGCATTAAGTTAGTTTTGGGGATGCATTGTGGTTCTGCAGTGAGCTGTTCCTAAATGTGAACACAGCTAAAATAAAAATGGCTGGCTGGGTAATTAGCCCTGTTTCCTCAAAGGTTGGCAGTGGTAATTCACACCACCAAGCCATTTTTTTTGGTCATTCAATGAAGAATAATGAACATTTCTGGTCTGGTCTTCTTAGGGCAGTCATAGAGTCAAGTTCAGTGAACAAGAAGTGGTCAATCTGTCTTTAAGAAACTTCAACATTTCTGCCCTGATCAAGGTCTTACACATCTGACAACTTCATGTCCTCCAGGGAACCAGGTTTGGCAGTGTACCTAGATGTTTTAGATGGAGTACCATCCTACAATTCCCACAGTTTAATGCAGGAAGCTATACAAGATTTGAGTAACAATAATGTACAGTAGATACAGTACATGTCTAGATAAGTGAAGGTCTACAGTGAGATTTTGAACTGGTGTGTCAGAGAAACATGAAAAACTTTAACATCAGCCTTGTTTTTCCTCCTTGTTATTACACTGACACTTGTGTGTCATTGCAAACTCTCATAGGTTGGCTGCATGAGCTGGGAAAGCGTTTGGAGCTCCCTTATACCACAGTGAATGGCTCAGCTAACAGCGGTCCATCATTGCGCAGTATCTACATCGCTTCACTTTACTTCACTTTCAGCAGTCTGACCAGTGTGGGCTTCGGCAATGTCTCCGCTAATACTGATGCTGAAAAGATCTTCTCTATCTGCACTATGCTTATTGGAGGTGGGGATGTGTGCATATGTGTATGCTTTGTTTTTTTGCACCATTCTGTGTAAACTCTAGAGGCTGTTGTGTGTAAAAATCCCAGGAGATCAGCAGTTTCTGAAGTACTCAAACCAGCACATCTGGCACCAACAACCATGCCACGCTCAAAGTCACAGAGATCACACTTTTTCTTTATTCTGATGTTTGACATGAAAATTAACTGAAGCTCTTGACCTGTATCTGCATGATTGTATGCACTGACCTGCTGCCACATGATTGGCTGATTTAGATAACTGCATGAATGTACAGGAGTTCCTAACAAATTATGTGTGTGTGTGTGTGTGTGTGTGTGTGATTCTCTCCATTTTAGCACTCATGCATGCTCTAGTGTTTGGTAATGTGACCGCCATCATTCAGCGCATGTACTCACGCTGGTCCTCGTACCATACACGTACTAAAGACCTGAAGGACTTCATAAGAGTGCATCACCTGCCACAGAGCCTCAAGCAGCGTATGCTAGAGTACTTCCAGACTACCTGGTCTGTCAACAATGGCATCGATTCAAATGAGGTACCACTGTCAGTGTATTGTGTGTGTTTTGAGAGTGATTTCCAAGTTACATCACACGTAAGGCTTGTGCTTTGTTCTTGATAGCTGAGATACATTTGAGAGAATCACAGCAGAGTCAAAAATAAAACTAAACCTTGTCATATGCAGAGTTGGGTATAATGCGTTACAAAATAACTAGCGTTACTGTGATCTAATTACTTTTTCTGATAACGCAGTAAAGTTAAGCATTACATTTTAAATTTATGTAATTTGATTACAGTTACTGATGTCAATAAAATTACGTTACTTGCAGTAGAAATTTATTGTTAAGAAAACAATATTAAGTAAAATACATTTTTAAAATAAATCACATTTTGCGTGGCTGCCAGGGGCGTAACCTGGCCTGGGCATTGGGGGCTGTAGCCCCGAAGATTTTTTCTTTAGCCCCAAATAGCGGTTTGTCACTACTTAACGGAACATCGGTAAAAGAAGACGGCAGTGTTATAATTTTATAACTTCAACTTCAGTGAACAGAGGTGAGACTAATTGTACAGTTGGCGGTTCAATTCTTGGCCCACGTGACTCCACATCCCAAAGTGTCCTTGGACAAGAGATTGAATCCCAAGTTGCTCCTGATGGCAGGCTAGGCTTGCATGGAAGTTCTGCAGCCATTGGTGTTTGAGTATGGGTGAATGAGACACAGTGTAAAGTGCTTTGTAGAACCGCTAAGGTTATAAGGCGTCATATAAGTGCAGACCATTTACCAGTCAGACAGGGTTTACAGGAAAATACTTGTTACTTACTTGTTTTTTTGTTTTTTTTTTAAACAAGGGGTTGAAACTGAAACACTAACATCCTCTCATGCTGAGCAGGAAAACAAGGTGTGTAAATGTCAGTTCCAGTTTACGTGAATATGATATGAGCAGAGCATAAGGAACGATAATGTACTTTGCATGGCACTGTAGCAGCTAAACTAGTGCCTCCCCTTGCCTAGTGACAACAAACTAGCCTGGTTAGAAAAGTTTTATGTTATCGGGCTGGTAGTTCTACAAACAGTGACAATACCTAAGGCAAGTTTTATGATAAATCCAACTCTTTTGTAGTGTATGTTTGTAGGTTTGATAGGTTTTGAAAATAAAGTAATTAGCAATCTGATTCCTTTTTACATGCAGTAATCAGTAATCAAATTGAAATTTTAAAGTAGTAATTAGTAATCTGTAGTGGATTACTTTTTTTTGAGTAATTTACCCAACAGTGGTCATACGCACATGGGTGGACAAAGTACTGAGAAATTATACTTCAGTGAAAATATAAGATAATATGTCAAAATATTACTCAGATAAAAGTGGAAGTATCTAGCCAAAAATGTACTCGGGTGAAATTTAAAAGGTACTTTTAAATGTACTCAATTATTAAAGAGTAAAAAGTACATTTTATCTGATGAGATTAAGTTAATGTTAGTGTCTAAAACTGTTAGGATGATTTTTGTTTTAAAGGAACCACCATTTTACCATTAAAGTTATACCTGTAATATTGCCATATTTACCATTAGCTAGAATTTGACTTGTTGCCTAACCAATTATGCTAGTTACTGCAATCGATGCTAGTCTAACCTGGCATTAGCAAAGAAAATAAGTTAACTTATCTAAATATAGACATTTAATGTTAGCAAATTAGCAAAACTTACCTCAACGTGTTTTGAAATGAGATGTTCATGCCTTCTATGGAGGTAAAGGAGACGCCTGGTTTTATACGAGTCTTTGCTTACTCCAGTGTATTGAAACATTTTACTTAGGTAGGGCCAGGGGCACTCATCCTCAAATTCAGCCTCAAATGCAAATGGTCAGCACTAACCACACTGTGTAGCATGAGAACGTCACAACAAATGAAGAATCGTTTCTTGATTGATGAACATGATTAGATGCTTTAACTGAAATGGTTGAATGTTAAACTGAGCCCATTAGCTTCATACATAGCATATAGTCACCAGCAGGAGGAAAGAAGAAGGGACCTTAGAGATTTGTAATGATCACTTTGAATTTCTAACTAAAAATACAAGGAGTAAAAAGTGTGAGATTTTTTTTCTTGTAAATGTTAAGTAAGAGTAAAAAAAAATTGTCAACGACCAGAGGTATTGTGGTCACATCAGACCAAAATCAAATGTTTTTGGTTAAGAAAACATTGTGTTTGGTGAGGAAAAAGGAGACCTGAAAACCCTCTGAAACACAGAAGTGGATACGTTGATGCTTTGGAGCTGTTCCTGGCTAGTGATCCTGGGGCTCTTATGAAGATTAAGAAACATACATCCTAAGCAACACAGAATCAATGTTTTGAAATGGCTATTTCAGTCTCTGGCTTTAAACACTTCTGAAATTGTCGGGGTAGTATACATACAGTGGGGTCCAAAAATCTGAGACCACATTATAAAGCTGGGAATTTTTTTTTGTTAGAATTTTGTTAAAAATAAATAATAATAATAATTATTCATAATACAAATTAAAACAATGAAAGGAAATGGTCAATATCTTGAATATTCGATATTCATGATTCTGCACTATACTAAGAAATGACCCCATTTATGGTACAGTTGGCCGAAAATATTGAAACCAGTTATATATTGGTATTAGTAACTGGAACTGGCTAGAAAGATTTTTATAGGCAGTTGAGTGAGTGGGAAAATGTGCCCATGAAATGAAGTGTGAGGGTTTCTGCAGTCTGCCTTTGAACCCAGACACTCTATACCAGAAGCAATGGCAATGAGGAAAAATAAGATGGAATATAAACACCTAACTAAATCACAGAGTTATGAATAATAGATGGTACCCCGACAGTAGGGAAGTGAGAGAGTGAAGGAGTAGTGTGACAGTGTGAAAGTGAGGGCCTGAGTGTGCAGAGCAGATCAGGGAGTGACAGATAACAGTCGGCTGGAAGGATGAGTGATGAATGGATGTTTGAAAAAGTAGCAGAAGAGAAGAGTGAAGCATCAGTGCTATAATCTTTGACTCTTTGTTAGGAAAGCACAGCATATGGATGTTACTTACTGTTGCTACATAAAATGCAAAGTGAATTCAAACTGCAGGTAATGGTCAGAGCCCCTGTCGGTAACATCTGTACATATTCATAAAAGAACTGACTCTGTGTAGTTTACAAGTTCCATGTAAAAAAAATAAATAAAAATTGACACAACCTCATATGGCAGCTAACATTGTGCTATTGGAGTGCTCTTGGTACACAGTAAATTATAAAGTCATTGGTGTTATTTATTGTGATTGCTTAATTGGTCCTTTCATTGTGGTTACTTCAGTGTATGTGTCATTTCTCTTGGTGTAGCTCCTGAAAGACTTCCCTGATGAGTTGCGCTCGGACATTGCAATGCACCTGAACAAGGAAATTCTGGAGCGGGCTGTGTTCTCATCTCTAAGTCATGGTTGTCTGCGCTCTCTGTCGCTGCACATAAAGACAACATTTTGCGCACCTGGAGAATACCTCTTGCGGCAAGGAGATGCACTGCAGGCCCTCTTCTTTGTCTGCTCTGGCTCCATGGAGGTGCTCAAGGATGGAATGGTGCTTGCTATTCTCGGTTAGTTACTCATGGATATTTACATATGATAATGTGCCCCTGAACGTGTACGTACAGTATGTGTGTGTATGTGTAGAATATATAAACACACTGTACACATGTAGACAAAAATATGTGAACATCTGACCATCACACCCATTGTCATATAAGCTAGGTGGCAACGGATGCAATTTCAGTGAGAGTTTATTATGAGACACACAAGCAGACGAATCCAAATTGTGAAGCAAAGCCATAATCCACAAACAGGCGAAAGATTACTTCGCAATGTGAGTGTGAAACTTGAGTCCTTATATACTGTGAGAGTTGATTGTGTTCAGATGTGTGTGAGTTAGTTGAGTGTTAACATGACCATGCCTCTGCACCTCACCTGATCACGACACTCATGTCACGTGACTGTTTGCACCTGATTCACGCACTCATTGTCTAGCTTTTCTGTGTCACTGTCTCCTACTCATGTTCTAGCTGTTACCTTACCTCACTAATCCTTGTTATTGTTTCATGGTCTTTGTGTTTAGTGCGTTCACTGTAAATAAACTACATCTGCACTTGCGTCTGCCTCTGCAACCAAACCCTGACAGAAAGCTAGACCTATAAATGGATGCAGAAAGTTTTTCATGAGCCAACAGGAATTCATGGAGAACAACTGCCTGATGTAGGAGGAACAGGGGAAGTGAGATTAGATCAGCGCCATGCTGGAATGACTCAAAACTACCCCTTAGGAATTTTTTGAGGAAGGGGTGCCTGACCAGGCTGGCACGTCTCCCACCCTCCCTGCCCCACTGAGGATGTCACCCTGCCTTGGATGAGGATGTCCCTCTACCCCTCTGCACTGCAGAGGATGCCATTACAGCTCATGACCTTGCCAGGGGTGTCAATCCATCTACCTGCACCACTTCAAATGTCACTATGCCACTAGGCTCTGCTTCGGACATCACTCTACCTCCTTCCTTGGCTGAGGACGTACTCTGCTTCCTTGCTCCACAGAGGACATCGCTCCAATCTTACTTTGCGGAGGATGTTTGTTGATTCAGAATGCTGCAGCAGGCCTCGTCTTCAACCAGCCCAAGAGAACCCATGTCACACCCCTCTTCATCTCCCTCCACCGGCTTCCTGTAGCCGCCCGCATCAAATTCAAGGCCTTGATGCTCACCTACAAGACCTTGTCTGGAACAGCACCCTCCTACCTCAACTCTCTCCTGAAGGCTTACATTCCTTCACGCAATCTGTGATCGATTAGCGACCGACGCTTAGTAGTTCCTACTCAGCATGGCTCAAGGTCCCTTTCCAGAACCTTCAAACTAACTGTTCCTCAGTGGTGGAATGAACGTCTAACCTCAATCCGGACCGCAGAATCTCTCACCATCTTCAAAAAATGGCTAAAGACCCATCTTCCGTGAACACATAACCAACTAAAAAAAAAAAAAAGAAAAAAGAAAAAAAAATTGCACTTACACCTCTATTCTGCGCACTTTGCTTCTTCTGGAACTCAATTAATGGATCTTGTATGGTAGTACTACTTGTATTGTTCTCTGCTTGATATATCGCTTTGCTTGTATTTTCTCATTTATAAGTCGCTTTGGATAAAAGCGTCTGCTAAATGAATAAATGTAAAATGTAAATGTTGCTCCCCCTTCTGGCCTTGAGGAGATCGTTGCCCCCCTCTGGCTCCATGGTGGCCATTGCACCACACACCGCACAAGACTATAATTCCCAAGATTAATTCATTTACATACACTGCCTACAGCCACTGCACCTCACCTGATCACAACACTCATGCCACATGACTGCACCTAATTCACCTTTTGGTTTAATAACCAGTAGTCATCCGCCTCCGCAACCAATCCCTGATCTGTCCACTCTGATTGGATCTCACATCACACATTTTGCAGGCACATAGGAGATAATCCCCAACATATTCTCTGTTGCTTCATTTGTATGCATGCATGTGTGTATGTGTTTGCATGCATGGCTTGTGACATTGACAGGAAAAAACATACACTCCCTACTCATCTCTCTCACCATCCTGCTGACAGAGGACGGTACCTCTGACACTGAGGTAATGCCATGATACTGTCTCCCCACTAGCATGTGCTTTTCACTGAACATGATGGAGAGATACAAATCATCAAACACACATACACCCCTCAAGCACATTAGCAATTTCCTGATGTTTAGTATGTGTGTAGATTCTGAAATAATGGTTTTATATATGAACTTCAACCCCATTATATATTCTCTCACTATGGCCATAACTGACCATCACTTTATTGTACACATGTGTGCATATACAGGTAAAGGGGACCTGATTGGGGCCAACTTGTCTGTGGAAAACTGGGTGATAAAGACAAGTGCAGACGTGAAAGCACTGACATATTGTGATTTGCAGTGCATTAATCTGAGGGGACTGTATGAGGTGCTGGACCTGTATCCTGAGTACTCCCACCACTTTGTCCAGGATATCACACAAGACCTCACCTACAACCTCAGAGAGGGGCAGGAGAGCCATGTAAGCCATGCAACTTTTATGTCCTGGGCCCATATCCTTGGTCACACTCACACCTCCATTTGGATACAATAACTATTCTTCTTCAGTTTCATATGTATTACCTGTTACCTTACAGGTAGAGGTAAAGCTATATATCCACCCCACCGAACCCCACCGAACCCCACCTACTCCAGCTAAATCAGTGGTTCTCAACCTGGAGAGATCCGAAGGGGGGCACAAATTGTTTGGGTCATTTTATTGCTTTTCAAATCAAATGTGCATAAATGAAAAACCCTGCATTCCCTCTCCCTCTGCATTTTCTTTATGCTGGGGAGAGGTGGAGCTTAGCCTGACTTTTATCTAGCTATCAGTGCAGACCAGTGTTGCCAACTTAGTGACTTTTCAGACCCCTTTAGTGACTTATTTTTGCAAAAAAAGAAAAAAAGAAACACCAAGCGACAAATCTAGCGACTTTTTGGACTAACCTTAGCAACTTTCCAAATGTGGCTAGTACTGTCCTGCAAGCGCGAGGTCTTGCTTTCCAGCTGCACTCTCACCTCTTTCTGTGTCTGCTCTGTTCAGTGATAGGCTGAGAGCCGGAGCAGTGCAGCCCGTTGCTCGCACGGCAGCTGACATAGACGTGAATGTAAAAAGAAGCAAGTGCAGGTGTCCCACTGATTGATTTAACAATGTTATGGCTAACGAGATGCGCCCATCGTCCAAATTTACATAATTCATATGCGAATGTTTTTAGAATACAAGACGAATGGAGTGCAACATGTTTTACATGTAAAATAGTGCATGTTATTACAGCCTAGTTCTCTTGTTTAAAGTAATTATAGTGTTCAGAAACATTTTTGATCATTCATGTTCCATACCTGTCTGTTATATAGTTTTATAAAAGTCATAAAAGTTATTTTTTTTAAAAATCATAAAAGTTATGAAAAGTAATTTAAACATTACAAAAATACAAAAGCAATCTATCTAATGATAACGAGTCTTTATTGGTCACATATACATTAAAGCACAGAAATTCTTTTCTTCGCATATCCCAGCGTGTCAGGAAGTTGGGGTCAGAGTGCAGGGTCAGCCATGATACAGCGCCCCTGGAGCAGAGAGGATTCAGGGCCTTGCTCAAGGGCCCAACAGTGGCAGCCTGACAGTGCTGGGGCTTGAACCACCGACCTTCAAATGCTGTTGATATTTTCCTTCTGTTTTTTTCCTCAATGCGAAGTGTGTTTTTTCACCCACTTGACTGAGGTCACAGTAACTGATATTGTCTTGTTAAGTAAATTACATAATTTGTAATGGCAGATCCATTCTATGAAATTTAAATTTAAAAAATGAGTCTGAGAGAGGGGCAGAGGAATGAGCCCTAATAAGATCTGACTTTTTTAGTTTACTGTAAAATAATAATCCATAGCAACTCTGTGTGCAGTGTGCAGTTACAGGCGGATTTGGAAGATGAAGCAGACAGATGATTATGTAAAGTTATTTTACACACAGGCATGTCTTCCTGTCTACGGTCACTTAATGCACTACTTTGCCCTTGGCTCTGGGATCATTTCCTTAATGATGATCCATCTCTTGGTTCATTTGTCTAACAAGTTGAGAGGAGCACCAATACAGCAGAATGAGAGGGGGAATGAGAGAGTGATGATCATCATGAAAATGAGGCGCCTTTTCCACATCCTGTCTTATGCCTGAAGCCATAATGGTGGAGGGAAGAGTGACAGTGGCGAAACGTAGTCTGGTATGGAGTGAGGGCTGAAAAGGAAGCGGGCAAGGGCTCATTGAAAGTGGTTGACTTCTTTGGGGGAAACTGGCACACTTTCAATTACAGTGTGAGGGTTCTTCAATTATTTAATAGGGAAAATGACCAAATTACTCCATGATTTTTTTTTTACAGTGTAATGAAATAGTTATAAGTACAGGAAGGCGTGGAATGGGTGACTGTTAATTCCCTTTCTCAGACATAAACTAAACCTTAAAAACAGTTTTCAAAAGTCTCACTGAAAAACCTTGACATTCTGGAATGCTTTCACTTTATCCTTGGTCATAAATAAGATGGAAAATACAGTATATCTGATAAATAACTTAACATGACATAATTCAAATAAGAATGCTAGATTGGAAACAGGATAGGGTTATTGGACAGTCTTTAGGGAAAGGACACTCAAACTAGAATAATTATATATTATACAAACAAACATCTTCCTTCATTCATCTTCAGTAACTGCTTTATCATGGTAAGGGTTGCAGTGGATCCGGAGCCAGACTGGGTAACACTGGGTGCATGGTGGAGAAATTCACCTGGGATGAGTCATTGCAGGGCATCGTGCACACACATTTGCACACTCATTCATACTTATGGACAAGTTTGGTAATGCTTGCCACTGTGCCACCATCAATTATAAACAATTAATTATTTAATATACAATGAATTGGCATCTAACAAATTAAAAGGGAGGGCATTTGAGAAACTTAGGAAGGATGATTCAGGTGCTTTTTAAGAGGCATGAAAGTAAAAATCCTATTTAGAAAATGTTATGGTAGAATAACTGAGTGATCCTTGCCTCATAGGTGGAGGGGAGGAGAAGTGGAAGCTTGAGCCAACACAGTGGAACCACAAACTCTTATCAACATGAAGAAGAAATTTGCATTCAACACAGTGCAGTCACCAAACCTGACCCCTCTAATCTCAGTCCCAGGTACATGTGTACACACACACACACACACACACACACACACACACACACACAATTCAATGTAATTAAATGCTCACTTCAAATTAGGTGAATTTTTATTTATTTATTTATTATTTCATCACAAAAACAGCATTTTACTCAGTTGAAACACACTTTGTGTCAGAGTTTGACAAATCTTTGGGTGACTACACTTACAACAACTTTTTAATTTGTAAACAGCTGTGAGTGTGGGTCTGGTTTTAGACTGAGTATTCTGGGAGTTTAAGTATTCTGGAGCAAATGACATCATTAGCCCTACTGATTTTACCAGGCCTATGTAACATGGTGTAAGTTATTAATTTATTTAGCTCTAAAAACTTCAAATCTCATGAGCAGAGCCAGATGCAATCTCTGGCTGATGAAATGGAGTCACCCTACCTTGGCTGGATATTTCTTCCTTCTCTGTGTGTGAAATCACTGATGTGTGACTTCCTAGACCTGTTTGGTCCTTCTAATCCATTACATTATGGCAAGTATGTCAGTGGTTGAAGATCCTCAGGAAATATTGGGAATCTAAAACACACTGAAAAGTTGTCAGAACAGCAGAAGAATGTATGATAGAATTTTGAAAGTCAGGTATCTTAGTCTTATTCAAACCTTTTTTCTGTTTATCATGGGAGAAGATTATTAAAATTTTCCTTAGCTCTTGGTTCACTCACTCATACTCACAATTCGATTGCAGGTCATAACTAGATGTGAAGCTGACATTGATACCAGGTTTCTGCAGAAAGGTTTTCCGTATTTGTGAGATGAATTGGGTATCTTATAAGAAACAATGTGTTCAGAATATTAACCAGTGGTCTTAGCATTCCTAATGTATTTAAGGTTTTTATTTTCAGGTAAGACCAAAAAGAGGTGAATGATTGATTCCCTCCAGCCAGTAGTGCCATTCTTTGAGAGTGGAGTTCATGGCAAGATGAACTCTTGAGATATTCTGTTGGTTGAACTCAGAATTTTCGACTTTAATGAAAATAATATCTCTTTTACATCTTTCTGATGCGAGTGTTATTTTCAGAAAATGACAGGAAATAAATCAAAATATTGGCGATATAGGAGGTCATAAATTGTTCTACCATACATCAATACATAATTAATTAGAGACTGGAAGACAGAGTGAGCATTGACCGGAATTGGTAATGACTACATTATTACATATGTGTATGTACAGTACATGTATATTTGGGATGTAATAGAATACAAATACAATATTGGGATTGAACAGGATGTATCCTAAATGAATACGATGCAGATGCAAACAATAGGCAGAGTACTTTTTTTAAAAATAGAAACTTGCTAAAAGTTTCACAATAGATGTGGACAGAAAAGAAAATTTGCTCGAGGGCAAGGTTTTTACTTTAATGTAGAGCTTTAAAGGACAGCTCATGGTATCTTGTGGGGAGGGCTGCCAGGTTTCATCAAAATTCTCATCCTAACTACATAAACCCCAACTTAGGTTTAAAACTATCCCAAAATATTTAGACATAGGAAAATGTAGATGGACGTTTCTTCTTTTTCTCAGTGTTTTTGGGGAAAAGAAGTTCACAGTGGTGTGCATTTCTGATTTGCAGTCTATTTCAGTATATAATTATACGTGGAACCTGGCATTACTACTCAAGGAACTTAAAAAAAGACTGCGCTCCAAAATAAAAACACATTTCTATCATGTTTTTGTACAAACGACAGAAAAATGCTTTACTATTTTGAGCTGTTGCTCAATATAGCTTATGTACATCATGTACTGTGCACATAGCAGAGTATGCCTGCTGGGCTCCCCCCAAAAAATAATCACTTAAATAATTTTTAAGCATATCAACTAACACTTCATTGCACATTATTTTAAATTACAGTTCTCTCCTGTTCAAGAAAATCTTCTCAGCAAATCATACAGGCATTATAATGAAATGGCACTTAAAGGACCCAATTTTAACTCTCAGAAACATTGTGAATATGTCCCAGCGTTATAGTAGATCCTGTTAACATGTCCAGTGAAGTTTTCTGATCTTTCTGGAATGGAACAAATCTAAAACCAAAGTGAATCTGATAAAAATATTATTAGATGGTTATTGTTGTTAACTGTAAATAATAGTTTCTTGATTTGAGAAAGCAGCATTGTCTTTGAAATAGTTAAAAAAGATTTCCACAGGGTGTCTGGTTCAGTAGTTCAATAAAGTTATGTTCTGCAGATTGTTATTTGTTGTTATAATTTGTCGTTTTTTTCAGTGTTTCCAGGGCATAGTGGTTGGGTCCACAAAATAAAAAAAAACACATAGTATATAAAAACTGGAACATCCAATTTAAATTCAAATTTGAAAACAGATATGAATATTTTGAGCAATAAACCGATACAGACAATGGCATTATGTTATACCCGCTATTAATCAGACACAAGCTATTAATTGCTTTTAAATGTTTTTGTTGCTCAAATTTGTAGCAAAGCAGTTCTTGGTTCATCACTGATGTAAAACAGTTATTGGTAGTGAACTCTGATTTTTACATCTTGTGTGCATCTGTGTTTAGGATTGTTGATGGTACAGAAGCTAGCGAAGGAACAGAGACCGAGAACTCTTTAGCATTCTCTTTCTTTCCTGGTCATCAGAACAGTTCAGTCAGCACAACCACCAGCAAAACAGGTCCGTGTTTATAAGTGTGAGGGGAAATTAATATCTGTATACATGTAATGAATTGATCATTGGTACAATGATCAACTTTATGATCATTGGTACAATGATTACAACTTTAACAACTTTGTAACTGTTTCTCCAAATCATATTTGCTTTTGTCTGTATTCACTATTTATTCCAGGTATTCTGCAGGTAAGCTCTGGTGAGCTATCAGCAAAATCAGAAGAGACCAGAGGACAGTTAGGCCACCTTGACCAAGAGGTACTGTAAAACAACTTGTATCACTTTACATTGAGGCAAGCTTGTTTGTCTTGTGGAAGTACTACAACAACTTATTTTCAAATTCTTTAGCTCACTCAAGTGCTTCTGAAATCTCAGTCTCCCAATATTCCCTAACCCTAACCCCATATCTGCAACTCCCATTTTCGTTCTGCATCTCTACAATGTTCAGTCAGGTTTAAATCCAGACTGTTCTGAAGCCACTACTTCTTTTTTTTTTCAGTGGGTGCTTTTGGCCCGTGCTGTATTGGAACTTGAACATTTGCCCCAGTTTGCGATTCTGAGCACTCTTGAGTATTTCTTTTTCAAGGATGTCTCTGTACTTTAATCTGTCCATCAATCATTTGATCTTAACAAGCATCCTAGTCCCTGCTACTGACAAATATACCCAGATCATAATGCTACCACCAACCTAATTCACAGTAAGGATGGAATAGGCTGAAGTGATAAGATGTGCTTTATTTCCTTAAAATATTTGCATTCAGGTCAATGAGTTTGCTAATCTCCAGATAGAATCTCTGGAGTTGCATCAGAGTGATATTGGATGCTTCTCATTTCTTATTTGTGCATCCTCGTTTCCTTTCCTTGCTTCCTTTCCTTGCGTCTTAGCGCCACCCCCTTGAGATGTGAGGGAAGGATGCAAGGATGAGATGCGAGGAGAGAGGAATTGAAGTCAAATGTAATATCCTCAGGTTTTTTGACAAGAAACACTTCTGCATAGGATACACCTGTGTATCATCATACTAGCTCCTCTGAAAGCTTCCTCACTCCTCGTTCCTCACCTCCTCATGGTGCAAAAAGAGAATTGATATGTCCTTCAAGATGGTTGACTTCAATCGATTTCCGGGACACAGGCTGGAGTACGGAGGAGCAAGGAAACAAGGAAGCATCAATTTGAGTATCGAGAAGCACCCACTGTGTTCTTAGGCACCTCCCTGATTAAAGCCTTTCTTCCCCATGTGCTTATTTTTGCTAGGAAGAGAGCTTCTCTTATTTACAGTAAGAATGCTGGAATCCATTCTGTTCTTCAGGATTTTCAAAGCTGCAGACACATTTTGGAGCCCTTCCCTAGAGCTATGCCTCAGCACAGTCCTGCTTAGGAGGACAATTTCCTTGACCTCATGCCTTGTTTTTTGCTCTTACATAATGTCAGCTGTGGAGCTTTATATTCACAGATGAGTTCTTTCCCAAATCATGTCCAATCCACTGAATTTACTGCAGGGAAACTTTAATCAAGTCAATTAATCAAATAAGAATTAATATATTTCTCATTTGTGGACCCTATGGTGGCATGTTACCCATTATTGTTTATATTTATATGTTAATACCATTGAGGATAATATTGCTTTAGATGTATGAGATAACATGAATAAATGTGTAAATGCCTGCATGATTGCTGATTATCTATTGCAGGTAAGCTCCCTTGGACAGGAAGTAGCTGAACTGGGCCGAGTAATGAGGAGCCTTGCCTTTCTCATCGAATCCATGATGGCTTTGCCACAAATGGCCAATAACTATAGCCCTCTTTGCACCCAAGGACATCCCACACAGTCCCTTACTCCTGAAGACCAGGTCATACCTTGGATTAACCGGCTTCCTTCCCAACAGGTGCAAACTATGTTACCTCCTGGAGGACTTCCAACAATCACAGCACAGGAACTGTAGGTGATTTGCACCTCAGATATTTTATACCTAGATACTATCACCAGTTCTCCATTTATACACCTCTCCCCCTCTGTTCTGTTTTCCCAATCAGACATTAATAGATCTAGTACCATATGAAGCAGATCCCAAAGCCTGAAAATTCAAATTCAAATGTAGCTGCAGATTTTGTACCCTGTTGTGCTGCTCTACCTACAGTGCTGTGAAAAAGTATTTCTTCTTTATTCCTGATTTCTTCTGTTTTTGTTTTATCACATACTAAATTGTTATAAAAAAAAATACATTTTTAAAATGATTGTTATTTATTGAAGCAAATCAACAAATCATCCAGTACCAACTGGGCCTTTCAACTGCATGAAGTTGGTTAAAAGATCTTACCCAGTAACACACTATGCCAAAATTGAAGGAAATTCCAGAAATGATGAGGAAGGTGATACATCAGTCTGGGAAGGTTTACAAAGCTATTTTAAAGGCTCTGAGGCTCCAAAGGACAACAGTGAGAGCCACAGTAGTGGACCTTCCCAGAAGTGGCTGACCATCCAAAAAGAACATGGCAACAACTCATCCAGGAAGTCACAAAAGAGCCAAGGACAACATCAAAGGACCTACAGACCTCTCTTGCATCAATAAAGGTCACTGTTTATGACTCCACTATCAGAAAGACACTGGGCACAAATGGCATCCATGGAAGAGTGGCGAGGTGAAAACCACTGCTAACCCAGAACAACATTAAGGCTTGTGTGAATTTTGCCAAAACACACATTGATGATCATCAAACATGTTCTATGGACTGATGAGTTGAAAGTGGAACTATTTGGAAGACAGGGGTCCTGTTACATCTGGCATAAACCAAACACCGAAATCCACAAAAAGATCATCATACATATGGTCAAGCATGGTGGTGGAAGTGTGATGGAGTGGGGATGCTTTGCTGCTTCAGGGTCCGGGCAACTTGCAATAATTGAGGGGAACATGAATTCTGCTCTCTACCAGAAAATCCTAAAGGAGAATGTTCGGTCTTCAGTCTGTAAGTTGAATCTCAAGCGTAACTGGATTATGCAGCAAGACAATAGCTGTGTTTACATGGACAACAATAATCCACTTTTAACCCAATTAAGACCATACTTTGATTAAGAAACTACCATGTAAACAGCAATTTTTACTTACCTTAATCTAATTAAGGTCATACTTGAATTAAGCTCTAATCGAATTAAGACAGATGGAGTACCCTGTTTTAGTCGCATTATGGACGTTTATTACAGACATGTAAACACCTTAATCACATTATCAACGTTGTGTGAGAGTTTTCACTGCATTTTGCAACAGGACATGATCACACACGGCAGTGCTCAACATTTTACGGAGAAGAAGAGAGTTCGGCTGCGTCCCAAACCGCATACTTGCCTACTATAGGCCGGTAGTGGGGAAAAATACATGTATCTCGGCTACTATATAGACGGTAAGTACGTGGTTTGGGACACAGCCCACGGCTTCAAGCAGTTGTCTATTAGCACGTATAGCATGACAAATAATTAACTGCACTTAAAGCGTTCGTAAAAAAAATTAAATAAAAACACCCAAAACTGTATACGGTACCATAACGAAGACGAACTGTATGTTGATACGTGAAATTCTGGAGGGACATCGGATGGTGTTGGCGCGGTGACGTAATGACGCGGGCTGTTAATCTAATTATGTTCTATAACATGTAAAACGGGAACATGATGGGAGTATTCTAGAAGCGACTCATGTAAACACCTTAAGCACATTATTATCTTACTCAGAGTAAGTTCAATAATTAGATTACTGCTGTCCATGTAAACATAGTCATTGATCCAAAGCATACTGCAGGAATATTGTAAGTCTACCTCTGAATGGTTCAAGAAAAGCAAAATTAACGTTTTGGAGTGGCCTGACTTGAGTCCTGACTTGAACCATTTGAGATGCTGTGGCAGGACTTTTAAAAGGCAGCTCATGCTCGAAAACCCTCCAGTGCGCCTGAATTAAAGCAGTTATGCAAAGAAGAGTGGGCCAAAATTCCATCACAGCGCTGTAAAAGACTGATCTCCATTTGGAGTGTTTGGTTGCAGCTATTGCTGCTAAAGGTGGCACAACCAGATTTTAAGTTTAATTGAGCAGTTTTTCACATCGGTGATAGGTATTACGTTTTTTTTTTTTTTTCATCAATAATAAAAAAAACTGTATTGTGTGTTTATACAAGTTGCCTTTGTTTTATGTTGTATTTAGTTTGAAGATTTAAAACTATTTAGTATGAGATATACACAAAACAGAAGAAATCAGGATGGGGCAAATACGTCTTCACAGCACTGTACCTATGTATGATCATCCATTCATGTTTACATAAAAAAAAAACCCTGCCAAAATAGCAACACGTTTCCATTAACTGGCAAATTACACTTGCTCTGCTATGAATGGAGACCTTGAAAAACGGTCTTAATAAATGCACTGAACATGTTGGAAAAAGCCTTCAGAGGACCACTGTAATGATAAAAGCCTTCTGGAATGTAACAGGACCTGTTTAAGGAACCTTTCTAAAGCATGCCTAAGCACAAACTCTGCAATGCTTTACTGACCTTTACAGTCAGTTACTAAGACCAACTTTTTAAAACTTTGGTGCATATTTATTATAAGCACAGTTTTATCATCTATGGTCTATTTATGAATGCCGTCACAAAAATCTCTTCAGATTTCTTTTTAAGTGCATGTATAAAATGAGTGGGCGTGGCTTATTAGTTATGATAGAAGCATGAAGATCACCTTGACATTGTGTGTTTCTGTTTCCATTTTATATCTTGAAAGAAATAGCAGGGACATGTCTTACATGGGGTGTGTGTGTGTGTGTGTGTGTGTGTGTGTGTGTGTAAGAGGAGGGGCAGTGTTGAACATGGATAAACTAGTTGATAAGTTGGTAGAAAGAAAGGTGCTTGTGGGAGTTGAGTGCTTGCCCTTTCACTGTGCTTTAGCTGTGGTCCTGGGAGACTGGTTCATGTGTTCATGTCTTTTACTGTCTGGCACACTGACTACTGTCTTTTCCTGTTTCCTCCTTTTTATCTCTGCCTTTTATCTCTGCCTCCTTTTTATCTATGCTTACATTTTATAATTTTTCTATTTACTTGTTTCTTTAAATAATCTTAATAGAATTTACCTGCATCCTAGTTTTAGAACTGTCAAAAAGTCAATATAATGCAATAATATATTATATATTACAGCATTTTGCAATGCTCATTGCAACAGTGTTGCAAACACAGACACCCTCTTCTACTGCAGCGGCTTGTCCCAGAATGCTAACATTGCTAAAAAATTTATGAAAGGTATCACTACTGTAGCATTTTGGTCAGATTTTTCCTTCAAGTGTCACTCTTCTCAGTCTTTTTACTGGTAAAAGAAAGATTTACTATTGTGTTGCATAAAACTATGATTTTTTTTTATATTTATGAAAATCACTATCACAATTTTAAGATGTATTTTTGTACCTCTAATACCCAGGAACAGCCCAGGCATTGGTGTTTTGGGGCAGACGGTGGGTAATGCTGGATAAAATGTGCGGTGTCTGGCTAGAGGGTATACTGTAGTGCCAATTACACACTCACTCTTTCCGTATGACTCTGGCCTGCTGCGTATGTAACTGAATGACTTTAATTCTCTGTTATTTAATATTATTATTATTATTATTAGCCTATTAAGGTAATAAATGAGTGCTACTGTAAAACTGATATATGGGTCCTCCTTACTTTCTCTTGTGTCTTTCATACCAAAATAAATCAGTCTGTTTGGATAGTACACACATGGTTAAAGTATCTGATATGCAACTCATGTCAGTCATAACAACAATACGTAAAAGGACAATCTAATTTTATTCCTCCAATGAAAATGCCAAAATACCATAGAAAATCAGAGATTCAGCACATAAACTTAACATTCACCACCTACGTTCTTATTTCATGGATTTTTAGGCTTTAGTATTTTTAAGCTTGGCTTACTGCCTTTTTAGGCTTACTGACTAAAATAGGCCTAACTGCCTAAAAATAAGCCTAAAGGAGTTTGTGTATCCTTATGTTTTCTCATGTGTGGGAGAATCATATAGTGATTGTGAGTCTGTAAGGGAGGTGTCTTACATCTAAAGTTGGGGAATTTGAACTTTGAAATTTGTAGAAACTGCCAAAGAGGAATGCCAGAGAAGGTGGGAGAGAGAACTAAAATCCAACACAACACACTGCTACACTGCTAATAAGAATATACTGTAGCTGAATTCAGAGCTGGCCACTTATGTTCAAAATGAATGTGCGTATTTATGCAGGCAAAGACTTGTGCATAAACTGCTCATTCAGGGGTGTGTGTTTAATAATAACAAGCAACTTAACAAAGGATGTTTGTTACATACAAACCTGTTTTGCTTGTATTTGCCCACAGTCTTAGTTATCAAAGGTTTTTACAAATGAGTACAATTTTCTTGACTCAACCCCAACCATGTCTGAAGAAAAGCAACATTTATTAGTCAGTGAATAAAGCCTAGAGGAAGAATCTGAAACAGTATACTAGACACTGATAGACATTATTTATAAATTCCAGATAACAGATACAAGTGTAATCAACAATTTACAACAGAAATTACATTTGCTTGGAAGAGACAGAAGTTATATTACATTCTAAATGGTCAGTTGACTTTTAGGTTAGCACAAAGATAAAAAATGGAAGGGAAACATGAGCAAGATTAATATAAATATTAATGCAATATTTGTACAGTGTAGTAATAGTCCCCCTACAGTAGTCAATTCAAATGAGTATGAGTTACTATGGGGGTCCCGAGATGGAAATATAATTCATGTTTCATTACAATAGTTCAATGTTAACCCTGTCAAATGCATGCTGAAATCTGATTGGCTGATGGCAGCTATGTTTTTATGCAATCAGGTCATATATTTTTTAAAATCTACTTACAGATTAACAGCTCAATACAGTATACCAAATTTCAGCTCAACAGACTTATGGTATCTCTGTTAACTCTGCCCCTATGGATGACCACAAAACAAGCTTAATGGAATCTTGTCCTGAACATGCCTGCAAGTAATTAAGGTATGGCCCTCTGGTATTTATACTATAAGGAAGGAAATGTTAGCCTGTGCCTATCCTGTGGTAGCCTATGCACTGCCATGGCTGAGCTGTATTACTGGAAGATTTAGCTCATTCTGCCCTTAGGAGGTGCTCTTTCACCCTTCAGTCATCATTTTGTTGTTTTCTGCTCTCTGGCAGCTTTTTGCCTTTTATGAAGTTGTGTGAGTGTAACTAAATTAACTATGTTGTGACTGCACTTGGCAGGTTGCATGTTATGGAGATGGTTGCTCATTTCCATCAGAGGCTCATCAGAGCATTCAGTTCTGTGGTAGCTCCATTAGCATCCTTCATAAGAGAAGAACCAAAATTTCTCAAGTTTTTTATTTATTTATTTATTTTTTTACAGAAGCTCAAAGATTGTTTCACCAGTGCACATATACTCTACCATCCTGACCCATCACTACCTTTGAAAGTAGATGTGGATGAATTATAATGTGGATTAGGAGCAGTGCGTTCTCAATGAAATCCTCCAAAGCTGCATCCATGTGCATTCTACTCTAGGAAGCTAAAACCAGCAGAACACAGCTGCTATGTGAGGAACAGGAAAGAAATCACTGCATGGATTGGAAAGTTTATAACTGCAGATATAAGACCTGTGCTTCAGCCACAACTTCTTGAGAATCACACAAATAAAGGTCTGTCCGGAGTGCTACTCTTTAATTCATGTTAATTCATGTCATGTTTAATTTAATTCTAATGCACAGCTTTTGTTTTGTTATATAAAACTAAGACACATATTCAAGCAATGCTTATTTATGCTGTATTGAAAAAGTATTGTATAGAATTTGAGTTTTGTGTATTGTTACACTTCTATTTATATATTCTATATCCTAGTTATTACTTATAATTTTACAGGTTTTCTGGACCTGTTTACTAGACTGATGGACAAACTAATGTTGGATGGGCTTCATTATGGGTTTTGCACTTACATTAACATCAGTACAGTACAGTCTTACCCATAAAGGACTGGTGTGACTGAAGGATTTGATTCCAAACCAACAGGAGGGCACCTGCCATAACATCAATTTCCACACCAACCCTGTGCCGATAACTATGGCCTATTCTAGGTTGAGGTTCTGAGAATTACAGACAGGTAATTTAATGTAGGAACAGATAGTAATTCCCTGGGCAAAAATAAATGAAGTAAATTTAAAAGGCAAAACTATCTGGAAATATTAATTTATCACAATCATGTTTCTTATTCTTTAAAACAGGGGTTACCAAACTTTTATTGTATTATAAATAAGAAAATTTATCACCACTGCTACTGCATTTTGGTTTAACTCAATAGGTAGGTTTTAAGCATTTTATACTGAATGTCTGACAGATTTATTCCACCAATTAATGATTGTAATGGGAGCAGTGATGTGCCTGGGACTGAAGAATTGCTGTCAAGTCAGATGCTGTATTGTAGTATGTTATACCCCTTCATTAAAGTAACTGATTCTTGACAAACTAAACAGACACTTCCTTCTGAATACTCATTTTGCCAAAGTGCCTGCTTTCTATTTTTTGTGTCTTTGGTGCCATCAAAAGCTTGGCAACATAAATGTAGGTGTATAAACTTAATGTCATTAATGTTGTGAGAAGGGGTGAGGGGTAGATGGGGGAGAATTTCAGGTTCTTCTTTATGTGATAGCGACACCCAGTGTTCAAACTAGGAACCTTATTTTTAAAACTGCCTTAAAGGTGCAGTAGCTGAAATTTTTTCTAAAAATTGTTAGTAAAGAAAAGAAACATGACTGAAGCCTGTAAGAACAGGACATCTCAGTGGTAAGTTTGTATGTAGTTGGGCAATAACATGAGTTAGCCGGTTAGCAGAGGCTAACAGCTAACAGGCTAACAGCTGTGCACTGGCTGTTCACTTATACAGCACAAAACTATGCATTTGGAACACTAGGTAGAAAATATATACATAAATAATTAATCATACTTACAGGTTGTGATCCAGAGGCACAAGATGGTCCAAATAAAGTGGGTAAGGCCCCATCTTTAATGAATAATCATTTTGCAAATCCTGCACTGACTTCAGCTAGAGTTGAGAAGCAGTCGTCAGTGAAATGGCTTGAACTCAAAGGTCAGAGTTGAACTGCTGTGGTATTGTTTTAAAATGAATTTTAACCACTGACACTTTACATCCTCATCCTTTGGGAGTCCATGCAAAGTGGTTTTGTTTTTGCAGTACAGAAAACAACATCTAGACATGAACCCAACTCTTTCAGTACGCAACCTCAACTGTAGTGTTTGCGGCCTGTGAAGACCAGAGGCTGGGCTTTTTGTTACAAACCTACGTATGTTAGTACAGGAAGTAAGTCTAGAATTACTAACGGCTTGTTTCAGCTGTTCAGAATTGGTTCTTTCTTTTGGGAGTCAATAACTCCATTTGTGGTGCACTTTGATTTTTGAAACTTTGCAAACTATTTACAATCACAAACAGCTCTATAACACACTACATGAATGGTAATATCAAAAAAAAAAAAAAAGAAAAGGATAGTAGGGGCCCTTTAAGGACATGAAATGCAATACCCCCATGATAAACACTGGTAGTGCTTTTCCGACATGGAGTATTTTATTAGTGATGAAGGATTGAAGCTGGATGTGCAACTGGGCTTCTTCACATAACATATCCAGTAGATACATTTTAATCACTTAGAGATTCGGGTAAGGACTATTTCTACCTGCTGTAACAAGTACGTGTGTAACATGATAAGTCAGTCAGGATATGGAAAGCTAATCGCATTAATTGTGTGTTTTGGTGCTATAACTTCGTTTTGAAGTACTTGAAGGGCAGAGTGGACAAAAGATAACATCAGCCAGCCTTTATTCAGAGCTCCACTGTGACTATCAGAGTACTTCAGTAACCTGATTGGATAATGAGTTGCCGCTGATAACCAGAGCACCCGTGCAATATTGTCACTCAGGATAAGTGAAATTGAATCATCATTAATCATAATGAGCTGAATTTCATGTGTTTTAGTGCTATAACTTTCAAGATCTTGAATTTCTGAGTGGGCAAAAGCTAACTGCTAGAATGCTAATCAGCCTGACTTTATACAGTACAGAGCTCTGTTGCTCACTGCTCTACCAAGCAGAGTACTTCAGCAGACATCCCGCCCCCCCCGACACTCTGATCTCAGGGAGACTAACAAGGGAGCAACCATTACACTACCCCACACTACACAGTACAAAAATGTACAAAAAATTTACAAATGATGATGAGTACACAGTAGTATTAGTTTGCACAAAAAACAATAGTGTTTTGTGAGGTTTTTTTTTTTATGTACTTATACGAAAGGAAGTCAATCTGGGACTTTTTTTTTTTGAAGGGATTACATTTTATGAAGAATGAAACAATTCTTTCAATCTCTTTCTGCATCTGGATTTGTACTACTCTTTATTTGTTTAGTATCACTACACCCTGAACACTGTGCCCTTGTCACCTGAAGCAAGCAGTTCATGTGAGGAAACCCACCAGCATCTCAGAGTTGAAGCTGTTCTGTACTGAGGAATGGGCTAAAATTCCTCCAAGCCGATGTGCAGGACTGATCAACAGTTACCGCAAACGTTTAGTTGCAGTTATTGCTGCACAAGCGAGTCACACCAGATACTGAAATCAAACATTCACATACTTTTGCTACTCACAGATATGGATCATTTTCCTCAATAAATAAATGACCAAGTATAATATTTTGTCTCTCTTTATCTACTTTTAGGACTTGTGTGAAAATCTGATGTTATTTTAGGTTATATTTATGCAGAAATGTAGAACATTCACAAACTTTCAAGCACCACTGTATAATTCTCTCTGCCTGCATTCTAATATCTCCACACATCAAAAAGGCCTTATCTTGAACACACATTATCCAGTTCACTAGAAGGGCCAGACCTACTGTTTCTATCCATGGTCTCATCAAACACAGTACTGAAATAATGTGCCAAAAGGATATAAAAAACTGAATTCTAGTTTCAATATGTGAAATAAAGTATTTCATTATTATTTTTTTTTACTGTTGGCATAACAGCTGACTTATACAAATTGTTCATTATCTTTATCTATCACAAGCAATATCCATCTATCACAAGAAACTTTTTCAGACTTTAAGTATCTGTCCGGTAAATTTATTTAGTAAAATAGCGACCCCTGTTGACCGATTACTGCTAAATGATAACTAAAATTTATTTATTCCCAAAATGTAGCATCTGAAGAACGTGTGCGCGTTTCACAAATTAAATTAAACCCCGCACTTTTCTCTTTGCAGTATATAAATACAGCTTTTCTCTGGTATTCATAGAATCACGTTTTTGCGCATGCGCAACGTTAACGCATGCGCGGTACAGATCAGGCGTCATCGCCCTGAGAGGGGCGGAAGTGTTTGTTTGTTTCGGTTCTAAAATGAAAATAGAGAGAGAGAGAGAGAGAGAGAGAGAATGTGTTTTCGGGGGTGGGGAAATTATTATCAACCCGCTGTAATATTCCAGGGAAACACACTTATCCCGACATCTCTTTGCAAATAACAGTAAATAATAGGCCACTGTGTACACTGATTCTGCTCCTCATGGGAGTGGATCTACACAACATGTGTGCAGTATTCGTGTTACAGCAGTACTGTCTGAAATTACTCTGATTTGTGTCCAAATACAGCAACTAGCAAGCTGGACAGTAAAGCTGAGCTGGCTATCTAACAGGACGATTAGTTTAATGGTGATTTCACAGCATTTTCTCCAAATGATTGTAGTAACATTTTGCCCAGCTCCAGGTGTCCAGGGTGGGCTTGTGTGCTCTGTAGATGTAGAGTTGTTGATTTGTGCGCTGAGCCAGAAGTGCTCAGGATGTGTTACTGAAATGTGATGACCTCCTAAATCAGATTATTTGGGGGCTCAAGTCCATCTGCCTCAAGGTTCAACATCCTGAGATGCTTTTCTGTTCACCACAGCTGTAAAGAGTGGTTATCTGAGTTACTGTAGCCTTCCTGTCAGCTCGAACCAGTCTGGCCATTCTCCTCTGATGTCTTACATTATCAAAGTGTTTCTGCCCATGGAACTGATGCTCACTGGATGTTTTTAGTTTTTTGCACCATTCTGTATAAACTCTAGAGACTGTTTTGGATGAAAACCACAGGAGATCAGCAGTTTCTAAAATTCTCTAAACAGACCAACAACTACGCCACAGTGAAAGTCACAGATTGCCGTAATAAAAATATTTATAAATCAGTCTTAAAGGTAGGCCTGGGTGGCTGTGGCTCAGGTGGTAGAGCAGGTTGTCCACTAATCGTAGGGTTGGTGGTTCGATTCCTGGCCCACGTGACTCCACATGCCGAAGTGTCCTTGGGCAAGACACTGAACCCCAAGTTGCTCCTGATGGCAAGTTAGTGCCTAGCATGGCAGCTCTGCTACCATTGGTGTGAGTGTGTGTGAATGGGTGAATGAGACATAGTGTAAAGCGCTTTGGATAAAAGTGCTATATAAGTGTTCCATTTACCCAGGACTCGAGTACTGAAAGCTGATAGTTTGCCTGTTAGTGCTTATTAGTCTTGTGTAATATTATTTTTTCCCCCATGATTGTGAATTTGCATTTACAAATAACATGATAAACAATTTGATCATCCAGAACTGTTAGCTTAATGAGCATTTCCACCATGTCAGGTTTAAGGAGTGTATGGGAAGTATTATAATATTACCAGCTGTCCAGTCGGGAGTTGTGGCAATCATGAAAACTCAACGATAGATTTTAATTCACATTAATGAACTTGAAATATTCTCCATTTTCCTTGATATTTTCAAGGTTCCAGTTTTATTGTGGTGAAAAAGATTGCTCTTGTAGTGTATTTTTAAGCAATAACTCGTATAAGTATACTCCAATGTTTTGACAGATGGCAGTTTTGGTAAAGTAATATAATTGACGATAAACTTCACTGGATATGATCACCGTGTAGTATCTTTATTTCGCACAAGCCTACCACTGATGTCATTTACAATAAGGATGATTTAAACTTATTAAACATTTAGGTTTAATCTCTAGGTACAAGAGGCATAAGACTGAATAACTTAGCGTCAGAGCTGTGCAACTGCATGAAGAGGAATGAAACGGAAGTTTCAGACTCCTAGTCTACATGAAAGTGCTCATTTCTCTCTTTTCATAAAACTTGTAGCTCTTTCTGTAACAGTGTGTTGTGATTGCACCCCTAAGGAGAAGTCATGGCTGCCAGGGTCTATGGGGGGATGGTGATTTGGGCCCAACACAGGCAATAAGCTCTCCCAGTTCAGACTGGTGCTGCTCAGACTGCTCGGAGACTCTGCAGTGGGAAAGTCAAGTCTGGTGCATTTTGTCAAGGGCCAGTTCAATGAGTTTCAGGAGAGCACAGTAGGAGGTAAGCAACACTGTGTGTGTGTGTGTGTGTGTGTGTGTGTGTGTGTGTGTGTTCTTGAAGTCTGAATCTGACAAATTCTTAGACTTTTCTGTATTTTCATTAACCATAGATTTAAACTCAATACAACAGCACTATCAATGTAACTACTGTATCATTGTGAAAAATGACTCTTAAAGGCAAGATCCACCCTGAACAACTTGCATACAGTGTTAACGTGTGATCTTAAATGGCATCCAAGATTTATTTTCTAATTAAATTCTAAGTTGGATTTTTTTATTTGTCTAAATTCTTTCATCTATTTGGTCTACAATCACTTAAGTTAGCAGTTTCCTACATTACCTCTAATTCTGTTCATCTACCTGCTGATAATGGTGGCATGGGATTACTGCTTCATGATAATAACCTCTGACTGGGAAAAAACAAAGAAAACACTTCTAATCAGGAACTCAGGATGGTCTCCTCAACCCTGAATTCAGCAATTGATGTCAAATCAACATGGCTGCTCACAGCATCAGCAGTAAGCACAGCAGCACTTTAAATGATTTATACTGGTATTACTGGTATATACAGGTATTGCTTTTAGATCAATCAAGATACAGACATGTTCACTTGTTAAATCTATAACACTGACTCTACAGTTCACTGTTCTGATGAGGAAAATATACATGACTCATCACAGTTAGCTGGCTAGCTTGTTGCTAACAAAAGAAAAACTTACTTTTTCCCCACTTTGTAGCTTGAACACACAGAGGTTAAAAATGATCATTCTGAGCTTCAACTTCTCCCTTCTGAGTTTCATTTAGTACCAGCCAACAAATAATATAAGCAGATCAGCTCATCACAAATATTGCAATATAAACAGACATATTCAATCAGCCAATCATATGGCAGCAACACCAACATACATGCCATGATGAAAAACATCAGACACTGAGATGTTTGATGTGAACATTAACTGAAGCTCTTGACCTGTATCTGCATGATTTTATGCATTGCTTATTGCTATTGTTGCACAAGGGGGTCAGACCAGATACTGAAAGCAAAGGTTCACATACTTTCGCCACTCACAGATATGTAATATTGGATCATTTTACTCAATAAATAAATGACCAAGTATAATATTTTGTCTCATTTGTTTAATTTGGTTCTCTTTATCTACTTTTAGGACTTGATTGAAAATCTTGTGATGTTTTAGGTCATACAGTATTTACGCAGAAATGCAGAAAATTCTAGTTCACAACCTTTTAAGCACCACTTTATACCCCAGTAAACGAGCAATGAGAACACTGTTTTAAATACTTATTTTAACATGTCATATAGAATAGACCTCTCTCTCAGTGGTGAACTTTCCTAATCAGTTCACCAAGTGCAGCTTTCCTTTCTTCCCTCTTTGTTCCAGCTAAAAGCTTGCCTAAGAGAGTGACACAGGCTTCTGGAGTTGCCAGAGGGTGCAATCAGGCCGTGCAACTAACCGAGATGGGCCCGCCTTCCATGAGGGACTCTGAATGTTGCTAACTAATGCAGAACATCCCACCCACCAAACCTGTTAGCAAGCCAACTAGTCCAAGGCCTTGCCCCTCCTCAAACTTGTTTATGACTGTAACTAATCATATGCCCTGTTCTGTGCCATTGCATAACTCATCATCAGCAGTAACAAAAACCAAGCCCTGTTGTGCTGTGTTTTTACACTGCTCTGTCTTCAGATGGCTATGGCTTATGTTCAAACATTAGACTCTGCTTTCACATCAGAAAAAAAAATTCTGCTTATGCCATCAGTGAGCCTTAGGAAACAGGGTGGGGCCTCATTGCTAAAGACTATATGTATATATATAGCCTGTATTTCTCAAACAGGATCTTTCTTTGTCAGTTGCTTTAGTTTTTTTAATGTTTTTTTTGTTTGTTTGTTAGTTAGTTAGTTAGTTACAGTTACATTTATATAGTGCTTTTCTAGACACTCAAAGCAATTTACATAGTATGCAGGTTTGGGGAAATCTCCTCAACCACCATTAGCGTGTAGCATCCACCTGGATGATGCGACGGCAGCCATAGTGCGCCAGAACGCCCACCACACACCAGCTATTAGTGGAGAGGACAGAGTGATGTAGCCAATTCAAGGATGGGGATTATTAAGGGGCCATGATAGAGAAAGGCCAATGGGGGAATTTCAGCAGGACACTGGGGTTGCACCCCTATCTTTACGAGAAGTATCCTGGGATTTTTAATGACTACAGAGAGTCAGGACCTCGGTTTAACGTCCCGCCCGAAAGACATATTTTAAAGGTTTTGTTTATTTTTTATTTTATTTTAAATACAGTTGTTTTGGTTTTTTTACAGTATAGTGTCCTGGTCTCTATACTGGGGCATTAGGCCCCACACAGACCACAGGGTGAGCACCACATGCTGGCCTCACCAATACCACTTCCAGCAGAAACCTTAGTTTTCCCCAGGAGGCCTCCCATCCAGGTACTGGCCAGAAAAAACCCTGCTTAGCATCAGGGGAAATCCAGGCAAGAACTACAGGGAAATATGACTCTGGCATTTTTGTCTTATAGAAAAGAATTTTGCAGAATAATGGATGCATGTTTCGTCATGTGAAAATTTAATGTGAATAGCCTCATTGGAAATATATTTACTGAAAAAAATGTGGACGCATTCAATACTTATTTCACCCACTGTATATCCACCTCAAATTTAAACACAATGTCTTTTGACTTGGTACTTACACTTTCACATTCATATTTATGTATTCATAAGCATAAAAAAATATGTTTAAAATATTCAGACACTACAAATGAACAACATTTGTACTTTCTTGCAAAGGCGTTGCTGCCAATTACAATTTTAGCACATTCCTCTTTGCAAACCGTCTTCAATTCCTCAAGGGTATGAGGCTTCCTCTGATGGACTCAGTTTCAGAATTGTCTTTAAATAACGCCAGAAGGGTGGCTAGGCAATGCAAGTACTTTCCCAGTCTTAAGATATTGTGGCTGTATGTTTGGGCTCATGGTCTTGTTGAAAACTAACTTCTCCACAGATTCAGTTTCTTGGCTGAAACTCATCTAATGTGTCCCTATACATCACTCCATTCATGTTTTCTTTGATGGTGTGTAATGGCCCAAGTAGCATTTGTAGAGTAGCATCCCCATATCATGATGCTTCCATCTCTGTGGATCATATACACAACACTTTTTTTCTCCAAACATGATGAGCTGAATTACTGGCAAAGAGTTTTTTTTTGTTGTTGTTGTTTGTTTCGTTGTGAATCCTCTGTGCTTTTTTTTAATTTTTTTTTTTTAAGCAAAGGAGTATTATGTGAGGTCTAGGGACTGATTGGACTGATTGTAAATTCTTGTCACTATTGTAATCTTTACCTGGCTGCTACCGCATAAACTGCCATGTACATATATATGGTATAAGCTTATCTGCTGAATACTATGTCATAGTATGTTATGTTTGCATTCACAGCATTTTTATTATATTATTATTCTTTTGCACTACCTGTTCTAACTGACATTTCTATATTAGAACTGTTCACTGGTCGGCGCTACACTGTCACTTATTGTGTCCATTGTCCTGTTTTAGTAGGTACTGTACTGTCTTGTGTTCTTTGCACACATTTGCAAAGGTCTTATTTAATTCTATGTCATCTCATGTAGTTAGTGTGCTTTTTTATGTAGCAGCATGGTCCTGGAGGAACGTTGTTTCGTTTCACTGTGTACTGTACCAGCTGTATATGGTTGAAATGACAATAAAGCCACTTGACCCGACTTGATTGGGACTGACTTCTGTTTTTGGGGTATCCTGCACCTCTTTTGAAGTGAGTGCTGGCTTCTCTCTCACCTTCCTTATCATTAGTCTGTGAGCGTGGTGTGAAATCTTGTGTGTTGAATCTGTTCGTATGTTCCATGAACAAAAATTGTCCAATTACTTATTCCCCCTTACTGTATGATCTTATAAATGTAGTGTTCTTAACAAAATAAGAGAAAGAAGCATGGACATGATAGACTATTTGGCCAAAAGTATGTGGACACCTGACCATTACACTCGTGTGCTTGTTGAGCATTTCAGTCCAGATTTATTCCCCTTTACTGTTATAAGAAGCTCCACTCTTCTGGGAAGGCTTTCCACTATACTGTATTTTGGAGCGTCACTGTGGGGATTTGTGTTCATTCAGCCACAAGAGCATTGCTGAGGTTGAGGTCAGGTACTGAGGTTGGGATGTCGAAGAGGCTCCATTTCCTGTTCATCCCGAAGGTGTTCAGTGGGGTTGAGGGTCAGGTCTCTGTGCAGGACACTCGAGTTCTTCCACTCCAACCTTAACACACCATATCTTCATGGAGCTCACTGGGGCATTGTCATGCTGGAACAGGTTTGGGGCTTCTTAATCCCAGTAAAGCTACATCATACAGAGACATTCTATACAAATGTGTGCTTCTAACTTTGTGTCAACTGTTTGGGGAAGAAGCACATATGGGTGTGATGGTCAGGGGTGCACATACTTTTGGTCATATAGTATATTTACATGGACGTTAGATCTTATTGTTGTACTTCCATTATAACATTGTTGCTCTCTTGATTATGATGCGATTGTTGGATTTATTTATTTTTCTACCCTAAACAACCCCTCAACTCTTTTGACCTTCAGATTTGCAGTCGCAGAGCTCGGTGCGTGTGTGTGTGTGTGTGTGTTTTGTTGCGCCAGCTTCGTATACTTTTTTTTATTCTCCCCTAGCGGATGCACAGCGCATTTACAATATCAAGCGAAACGAGGAAAAAAGACAGGGATGAACGCCATGTCTGATCCCGCCGTGGAGGAGTGAAAGAGGAGGGGGGGTGGATCACAAGCGAGGCGAGACGAAAATCGCTTGCGGCGGTGTGAGGTGAGTTCTTCGGCGCAGGGTGAGAGGGAAGGCCCGGGGCCCGGGGCTCGGTCATGGCGGAGAATTCCGCGGGAAGTGCGCACGGCTCGGCGGCTGCGAAGGCACAGCTCCGCTCCTCACCGCGCCTCAAGAAACTCGAGAAACTCGCCGTGTACTCCTCCTGCAAGGTACGCTTCCGCAAACCCTTCTGCTTTACACAGGACTGAACCGGGTGTGCTGTTTTCAGCGCTCAGGCAGGAACTGGAGCTGATGTGGTAACGCAGCCTGCACTCGGAACTCTCGGAAAACTGCAAGCGCAGCACAAAAGCGGTCGCTTTAAATCCGACGTGTTTCTTTATGTTTAAATTATTATTGTTTTTTTTTTATATTGCACGGTGTGTTTTCACCACAGCTCCGTGCAGAATACGGTCTTCTACACGACCTAATGATTTGCGTATGAGCATTTAGGTGGTCCGGATGGCAGACCCGCAGTAGGGGGATGTAAACACTGAGTTATTAGCTGGGTGTGCGTGCTCGTGTCCGTGTTTTGATCTGCGTGTGCATGCCGTCATGTTATGGTTTGGTTGCGCGAGCCGGTGGTAGGCCCTTGTGACACTTGAAGTTTGTTGTGAAATGTAAGAGACATTGTGGATTTGTTCCGTCCCCTTCTTTGTTTTGACAGTGTGACAGCTGCGAGGGGGTGGGGCCACAAACACGCAGCGCGAGCCCGCCCAGTGCAGCGTCACTGCCAAGTTCACTCTTCTCCACAGAGCGCAAACAAGAGGCTTCCAGTACAGCCAGGAGTTCACAACAATGCCATGTGGCCTTTGTGTACACACGTTTGTTTTGAATTTTTCCTTCTGCGAGATGCCCTTGAACGCATTTCTGAACATTTCTCTGCGTCCACTTACTCACACTTTTATATGCAAGAATGAACAGAATTAATACGTCATAATCTTGGCTGAGGGAAACTATAGGCTATACTCTATACTACCTAGCGTTCAAATTTCCGTTTCATTTGCACAGTATAGCCAAAAGAATGTGCGCCCCTGACCATCATTCCTGTACGACTGCTTCTTCCCCAAACTGTTACCACAAAGTTAGAAGCACACAACTGTATAGAATGTCTTTGGATGCTGTAGCGGTACAATTTCTCTTTACTGGGACTAAGAGGCCCAGAACCTGTTGTAGCATGACGCTGCCCCTGTGCACAAAGCGAGCTCCATGAAGACATGGTGTGTTAAGTTTGGAGTAGAAGACCTCGAGTGTTCTGCACAGAGACCTGATCCTCAACCTTAACCGAACCCCTTCGGGATGAACTGGGGCCTCCTCAACATCCCAACATCAGCACCTGACCTCAACCTCACTAATAGCTGAATGAACACAAATCCCACAGCTGTGCGTCAAAATCTAGTGGAAAGCCTTCCCAAAAGAGTGGAGCTTATTACAACAGCAAAGGGGGAATAAATCTGGAATGGGATGTTCAACTACATGTTCAAGTACATAGGTGTGTGATGGTCACACTCATGAAGAGTGGAGCTTATTATAACAGATACCAGTGATGCTGACCCCTTCTGCTCTCTGTACATGCCTGATCCATCCTGATGCCCTACTTCTGGTTGGACTGCTCATCAATTGGAAGTCACATGCTGCTGCTGATGGCCCCACATGGTGCAGCCTAAAGATCATTGAGATTACTGAGGATGGTACCATTTAAAAACCATAAAGATCCCTTTGGACCTCAATTCATACAGTATGTTACGATGGCTAGGACCACAATTGCTATGACAGCTTTAGGACTGCAATTGCCACAAACAGTTTTGCACTCAAGTCTCCATCATTGAACAGTGGATTTCAACAAAACAGACTTCATGTAAAAAATGTTATGAATTTTCCTGGTTACACAATTGCACTATTGGCCATGTAGTATCAGCACATTTATAGAAAGGATTTATTTATAATCGCACTATCTGTTGTTACCTAGATGAGGATGGATTCCCTTTTGAGTCTGGTTCCTCTCAAGGTTTCTTCCTCATATCATCTCAGGGAGTTTTTCCTCGCCACCGTTGCCTCTGGCTTGCTCATTAGAGATAAATTTGTACATTTAAAATCTATATCCTGAATTTATATATTGCTGTAAAGCTGATTTGGGACAATGTCCATTGTTAAATGTACTATAAAAATAAAACTGAATTGAATTATAACAGGAAAGGGGGAACAACTTGATATATGAATGTTTCATGATCACCACTTCTTTGTGATCTTCTTTTCTATCCCCTTGAACAGTTTCTATTTTACTCAAGCAGGCCCCTGAGATTGCTTGATATATAAACCATAAAAAATGTACTTTAAACTGTGCTTTTACGCATATCTATATTAAAAATCATGGAGCCCCCCTGGTGCTCCCAGGGCTCTGAGATCGTTTATGTATAGCAAGAAACAACCCTGAACATTTTCTGAACATTTCTGTCCCCTAAGTGTCAACTTACTCTCACCAGTCATTATTTCGTATGCAAGAATGAACAGAATTAATACGTCATAAAACATATATATAGTATTCTATATACTAGCTAGCTTTGGAGTGTCCATTTAAATTATACAATTATACAATCTCATTGTATTAGTGTTGTAAGTAGGACAATGTATAAATGTAACAGAATTATTAGAGTTAGGAAAATTTTTTTATTTGTGACAAGTGTTTGCATTCTGTCCTGCATGTGTCTTTGTGATTTTTTTCTAGTAATGTAATTTCCAAGCCCTTGCGATATCCATGATGGCTTGCTCTTGTTACACCAAGCACATTAACTGATGTCCCACATTGCCCAAGTTCACCCTCATTTGTGTGTCTCATAGTTAACATGAAAATGTGCATCGTATTATGCGTACTGTGTTTTTAAATGCAGAAAATATGTATGCTATTTTCTATACGACTATTAAAGTGCAGCAGCAGAGATGGCTGTTAGATTTAGTCTATACAGTAGCTATGACCTTGATCTTAATCGATGATATAGAATAGATTATTAAACTAGTAATCATTTCGATATCTAGAAATAAGCTGAGGGCATGAGACTCCTGTAAGCTGATCTAATAGTTTGCTCCCACAGGCTGAAGGAGCTTGTAAGTGTAATGGTTGGAAGAGCCAAAATCCACCTCCTACTCCGCCACCTCCAACACCACCAAGGGCTGAACAACCAAACTCTGTGAATCTGCTAGAGCCTTGCAGGAGTTGCAGCCACCCTTTAGGTAAGACATGTGTGTGCAAGGCTGTAAAAACGATGCAGAACTGAATTTTGCTTACAACATGTCATTTAGGCAGCCTGGTTGGATGGAACAGACCAGCTGAATGGATGTTTCTGAAGCGGGTAAGGTTTCATCCCTCTCTCATTGGCCAGGAGATCATGTAACGCATCTGGAGAACGTATCAGAAGACGAGATGAACAGGTTACTGGGTATTGTGCTGGATGTGGAGTATCTCTACACATGCGTCCACAAAGAGGAGGACGCTGACACTAAGCAAGTCTACTTCTCACTGTTTAAGGTGACTCATTTTCATGTTTCATTGGCATCTCATTCATTAAGTCTATTCATACTGAAACTACCATCCTATGTGTTTAAACTGACATCTACAGTATGTAGGTCTATGCTGTCTTCTGTTTAGACAGATGTGGTGTATGTGGAGTATGTCCAGTACCAGATAAGCGCTAACATGCATTTAAATTTTAGTTGCTAAGGAAATGCATCCTGCAAATGGGGAGACCTGTGGTGGAGGCTTTAGAGAGCCCACCGTTTGAGAAACCCAGCATTGAGCAGGTAAATGGCACAGAACTACACCAGTACAAGAATAATGTGAACTGAAAAAAGTCACTTTTTTACTTTGTTGATATCAGTTTCCCGTAAAATTTGATGGAGTGTGAAATATTTGAATAAGACATTTCTAACAAATACGGCTCATGTTTGCCACATGCATGTACAGTTATGGGAAAAATAAAGTACACCTTCCTTTAGTTCTGTTTTTATTTATAAGTGCCTAAATAACAATTGCGTGGTCCTCACCAACTTCTATAAACAAATAAGCTCAGTAGACAAAAAAACCCCATCAGATTTCAATATGTAGTAATTTTTTCCCAAAAAGTAAACCAACATTCAGAAACCAGGTGGGAAAAAAGTACGCCCTTCCTCCTTCCACAGTCATTACAAGAGTTATTAGCAGCCATGTGTTACTAATGAAGTGTACAAGATTAATTAATCATTAAGAAGTGTGACTACCTCATTGAAACGTTTGGCAGTTTGGTGTTTTGGAGCACTCAGGTGTGTGTCTACATCATGCCAAGAAGCAAGGACATCAGCCATAACCTCAGAGAAGCAATTGTTGCTGCTCATCAATCTGGGAAGGGTTATGAGGCCATCTCCAAACAATTTGAAATTCACCATTCTACAATGAAAAGGATTGTTTACAGATGGAGAGCTTTCGAGGCAGTTGACAATCTTCCCAGGAGTGAGCATCCCAGTAAACACAGTCCAAGGTCAGACTGTTTAATGCTCAGAGATATAAAGAAAAACCCAAGAGCTACATCATGTGATGTACAGGCCTCTACAAACACATGAAATGTTTATGACAACACAATCAGAAAAAGACTGAACAACTATGGCTTTCATGGGAGGGTGGCTAGGTAAAAGCCCATTCTCTACAAAAAGCATATGGCAGAATGACTTTGGTTTGCAAAATTGTATCTAAACAACTCACAAACGTTCTGGAACAATATCCTTTGGACTGATGAGACCAAGGTGGAGAAGTTTGGTCATCATGCACAGCACCATGTTTGGCAAAAACAAACACAGCATATCAACACAAATGTCTCATACCAGCTATGAAGCATGGTGGTGGAGGGGTGATGATTTGGGCTTGTTTTGCAGCCACAGGACCTGGGGAAACTTGCCGTCACTGAGATGAACTCCACTTTATACCAGAATATTCTTGAGACGAATGTGAGGCTGTCCAGCAGCTTAAGCTGGGTTGAAATTTGGTCCTGCAGCAGGACAATGATCTCAAGCACAACAGGAAACCTGAATGGCTAAAGAAAAGAAAAAAGGTGTTGGAATGGCCAAGTCAAAATCCAGACCTCAACCCCATTGAGTTGCTGTGAAACAAATGCCCTCGAACATCAATGTTGTAAAGATGAATAGGCCAAAATTTCTCCAGAATGATGTGAGAGACTGATAAACTCCTACGGAAAACATACTTCAAGTCATTGTTGTGGTTTTACATGTTACTGAATTATAGGGTGTGCTTATTTTTTTCGCCACCTGGTTTCTGAATATTGATGTACTTTTTAAATTTTTTTTATTCATTTATTTATTTTTTTAAATGACCGCATATTGATATCTGTTTTGGGGGGCACAGTGGCTTAGTAGGTAGCATGTTTGCCTCACACCACCAGGGTTGCTGGTTTGATTCCCACCTCCACCCTGTGCGTGCCGAGTTTGCATTTTCTCCCCCTGCAAGTCCAAAGACATGCATTGTAGGCTGATTGGCATCTCTAAATTGTCTATACTGTGTGAATGGGTGTGTGTGTATGTGTGCGATTGTGCCCTGCAATGGGTTGGCACCATGTCCAGGGTGTCCCCCGCTTTGTCCCCTGGAATAGACTGAAGGCTATTGGATGGATGGATGAAATCTGTTGTGTGTGTTGTTTCTTTGTTGGTTTGTTTATAGATGTTGGTGAGGACCCCACAATTGTTATTCAGGCCCTGATAAATAAAAACATAGAATTGAAGGAGAGGATACTTTCTTGTTCCCGTGACTGTATACACAGCTTTGGTTAGATTCACACTGTAATGGCTAGCAATCTGCTTATCTTATTGCCAGTTTGTCTTGTAATTTGATCGTCTTCTGATTTGATCAACCAAAATGGCTTTTAATATGTTCTAGAATGTAGCTTATATCAGAAGTGGAAAAAGTTGTCATTTTGCCATGTAAGAATTTGTGCTACCTGTAAGTAGTGTGGCTATTACTGCAGAACCATATGCAGAATTGTAACCACTGGCATGCTGGTGTGTTTTAGGGGGTGAATAACTTTGTTCAATACAAGTTCAGTCACCTCCCATCAAAAGAGCGACAGACCATTGTGGAACTGGCCAAGATGTTCCTCAACCAGATCAACTTCTGGCAGCTGGAAACACCGTCGCAGAGACGGCAGCGGGTCCCTATTGACGATGCGGCTGGCTATAAAATCAACTACACCAGGTGCTTTTGATTATTTTCAGTCATTTAGGTAATTTTTAGGTTGTATGTCTTGTAGTAGTAAAACAAGGCATCTGCACTAAACCAGACAGGGCAAGAGGAAGAGGGAAACTGAAGTGTCACTGGAAGCTGAATAGTTTGACCAAACATGCTAAATTAGCTGGTAGCCTCAGCCTCATAATGGCCTTTGCTTGCTGGTGTTTGGTTCCTACTTGTCATTTTTTGACTATTGTTAACATTAAATGCATGATGCGTTGCTAGAATTGATATTTTTATCTAGGTGGCAGTACTGGAATTAGTATTGCTTTATATTGCTTTATTGCCAACTAGAGTCCAAATGGCAGCAGTGTTGATTTTTATGCCACTCTATATGATGTATGAACGGTGCATTGCTTCTGGCCGTATGAGGGATTTTTCTTGTAACTCGGCACAATTTTAGACATTCTTGAGGTACCTATAATCCCAGCTCACTGTTTTTGGTGTCCTACCTGAGCTGGGTGTAAATTAGACTTTAGCCACACTCCTTGCTAGGCACCTTATTCTCCTTAGATGGAAGTTGTTTACCCCTCACACTCACCATGTTTGGATTAAGGAAATTTTCTCATTAATAAAGCTTGGAAAAAACACCTTTAATGAAAATATTGAAACCATTCTTGGCTTAAGCAGAGAAATTAATGTTTCCAGTGTAATCAGTTGGTGCTTTGTGGTCAGCCGTTAAATTAAATTAAGTACATTTATATCAGCACAGTGTTGTTGTTTTTCCCCTTTTGGACTGTACCTGATTTATTTATTAACATGTAATGCCTTGTATTGTTCTGTTTTGTTTGTGTGCTATTATTGCAGGTGGCTGTGCTACTGTAACGTGCCTCAGTTTTGTGACAGTCTCCCACGCTATGAGGCCACGCAGATCTTTGGCCGGACTCTGCTGCGTTCTGTCTTCACCATTATGAGGAAACAGCTGCTGGAGCAGGCCAGGCAGGAGAAAGACAAACTGCCTCCTGAGAAACGAACACTCATCCTCACACACTTCCCCAAGTGAGGACATGCATGACTATACATACCATCTTCACACAGCTTGTAAATGTGTATGCTGTTATATTGTGTGTGTTTGTATACGTTTAGGTTTCTGTCCATGTTGGAGGAGGAGGTGTACAGCCCCAATTCTCCTATCTGGAGTGAAGACTCCATGGGTGGTGCATCAGGTGGACATATCCCTAGAGGTGAAAAAATTAAACTATAGACTTGTATGTGTATGTGTGTGTGTATACACACACACACACACACATATATATATATATATATATATATATATATATATATATATATATATATATATATATATATATATACACGCACATATATATGGGTGTATGCACTGATGATTAAACTAAATAATTAATAATAAAATCACACTTTCACTGCACTTTATCGTTTCTGTTTCTCAGTCTTTAGGCATATTGTTTAGTTATGTTCACTTTGATCGTAGCGTTTTAATTAGAATGTGGCCTCGTTACTAATAGACCGCTTCTCACAGATCGCTCCTGTTACAATAAACCACAGAAGTTACACTGCAAGCGCACAAATGCAGCATATAATAACAATAATCTTGAATTAATCTAAACCTTTTAAGCAACTCGCACCAGTTTCCCCATCCCCTTGCATACAGTGGAGCATTTTGGATATAAACATAAGTTTGTGCTCGCACATTATTGGCGTGTTTTCGTGCTACACAAGCACCACTTTGTAAAGTTTGCAGTTTACAATCGTTTTCACTGCATTTAATATAAAATGCTCTCATTGCCTTAGAGAACTTGGAGGTCGCACATTTTTTTCCGCTCTCACTTGATGATTACGCCTCCATCTGATGGTGATTGAGGTCATGTTGAGCATAAAAGGTAACGCTGACATAAACAGTAAACTGAAGAAATTCATTTTCGTTGACTCTGGGTATTCTGCTGACGCTAGCGGCGTCACATCACATGCCTTTGACGTCATACGCCTTCACATGGGAAACGGCGTATATTTTTGGTTAGTAAAAAAAAAACCCGCTTGTGTTCGATTTGAGACGATGCTACCCTTCTAATGTTCATAGAGTAGATGGCTGAGTGCATAGTGTAAGTGTATAGTACGTCATTTGGGACACTACTTTGGTCTGTACTCTCCAATGTGTATTTTCGGAACTGAAGTAACATTGAGTAAACATGCCCCGTCCTGCGCACAGACCGACTAATCGATAATGAGATTTGTTGACAACGATTTACCTAATCTATATATATATATATATATATATATATATATATATATATATATATATATATATATATAAAATACTGTGTGTATGTATGTATGTATGTGTGTGTGAGTGTATGTGTGTCAATCAGTAATAATACAGATAGGCTGTAGCATTCAAATGATGATTGATGGATATTAAGGGGTCCAATGTGTGCCAAGAAAACATTCCCCACACCATTACACCACCACTAACTGCCTGAACTGTTCACACAAGACAGAGTCCATGGATTCATATCATTGATGCTAAATGCTGAGCCTACCATCTGCATGTTGCAGCAGAAATCAAGATTTATCAGACCAGGCTATCTTTTTCCAGTCTTTAAACTGTCCAGTTCGGGTGAGTCTGTGCTTACTGTAGTGGCAGATCCCTGTTCTTGGCTGGCTGAGAGGAGTGGAACCTAGTGTGGTCTTCTGATTTTGTAGGCCATCTACATCAAGGTGCAACATGTTGTGCTTTCTGAGATGCTTTTTCTGTCAGTTCCTGTCAGTTCGAACCAGTCTGGCAATTTTCCTCTCATCTCTCTCATGAACAAGGCGTTTCTGCTCACTGGTTTTTAAAAAGTGTTTTGTACCATTCTGTGTAAACTCTAGAGAATGTTATGGGTGAAAATCTCAGGAGATCAGCAGTTTCTGAAATATTCAAACATGCCACAGTTAAAGTCACAGAGATCACACTTTTTCCCCATTCTAATGTTTGATGTGGACGTTACCTAAAGCTCTTGACCTGTATCTTCATGATTTTATGCACTGCGCTGCTACCACAGGATTGGTGACTGGATAATTGCATGAAACAAACCTGATATTTGAAATATTATAAAATATTACTATGTTAGAGTTCAAGGTTACATTAGCTTGGAAATGGGCTTTTTTTTAACTTTGTTTTGTGCTATTTCTTTTTTGCTAACACTGTACCTACAGTAATTTCTAAAAATTTTGATCCAAAGTATCATCTGTTCTCTGATTGGTCCTGTTCAGTGTGTCTTTGTTTTTGATTGGTTTAGTGATCAGTGCACCCCAGGTGGCCCGGCCACTCTACTGCACCACTACATCCTCTCCTGTGGGGTTGACGGCAACAGGCAGCGTGAGTCCTGCACGCAAAACTGCATCAACTCTAGAACCTACCATAGGTAAAACATTAGTCAACACAACATTAATGCTCAAACAGTTCTGTTAGGGTTTTTTTTTTTTTTTTTTACATGAATGATTATTCCTATAGAACATTTTCAGGTTGAGGAATTTTGGGAATAAAAATGTATAATATTTTTTTTTAAAAGTTATAAAAAATTTCTGTTACATGTCTTATGTTCAAGTCATAGTAATGTGTGGGAATCAACATAAAATAAAGTCTATAAATATGAGACATAAATTCTAAAATATTGCACTCCCACTTGCTGTCATGAAAATCCCAGTATTTAAATGTCATAATTTTTTTGTAAATATTGTTTATATTGATAAAGGTAATGATAGTGATAGATTATTGATGGATATTAGTACATTGAGATAAAAAATATGTCTACTATGAAAATATAAAGAAATTGTCAGGTCAGTTTTTTTCTGAGCAAATTGAGCAGAATGGGAAGGATGATGCAGTGGTGGTTATGTTTACTTTAAGGTCAGGTTTAGTTAGCATGTTTTTGCATCAACTGAAACATTTGTGTGCGTGCGTGTGTGAAGGTGGAGAGAAGCGAAAATCCTCTGAGCCATTGTCTCATGAAGACACTAAGAAAGCCCGGGTCATGGGCGACATTCCTATGGAGCTGATTAATGAGGTCATGTCCACCATCACGGATCCTGCTGTCATGCTCGGGCCAGAGGTACACAGTCTGTGAGCTTTGTTCTGTATGTGGTTGTTGTTACTAAAGGAAGCTTAAATGTGACAGAAAAATTGCTTGGAGTTGTGAACTGTGTCTTGCATTGAAGAAGGACTAAACGATGACTAAAAACCATCCAACTCAGAAAGCAAAGGCCTGAAGGCAATAAGCTGTTTTTTAACCTCTTGTCATTTTCATCTGTCAGACCAGTCTCCTCTCGGCTCACTCTGCACGAGATGAGGCTGCACGGTTGGAAGAGAGACGAGGCGTGATAGAGTTTCATGTCATTGGTAACTCCCTCAACCAGAAGCCTAACAAGAAGATTTTGATGTGGCTGGTGGGCCTTCAGAATGTTTTCTCTCACCAGCTGCCCCGAATGCCCAAAGAGTACATCACACGCCTCGTCTTCGACCCGTATGTGTCTTAACCTTTGCTTGCTATCATTGAGACAGTATCACAATTCAGACATGGGTCACATTTAGACGAAATGATTTAATAACAAAACTTTATATGAACATAACAAAGAACAAGATAACATAGCTCAGTAATAAGCTGATGAAACTGACAAGACAAACCTAGCGATAAGCTGATTGATATGAAATAGGTTTGTGCTCTGCATGATGTCAATACAAACAATACAAGCATGTCCATATTGATGCTACAAATATCAAAACATAGTACTGTAGTCTTATTCAGTTACCACTAATTGTCTATTAGTTGTTCTGGAAACTGGAGTCTTGCTTTTCTCTTTTAAGCCATTTTAGGCTTCGTGCAGCCTTATCTACGCAACATAGATCTTAGATTTTTCTGAACTCTGTTGTGAAAAGTGAAATATTAGATAATAGTATTAATTTACTGTCATCACCTCTAATATATGTCGTCACATTCAGATAAATCATACATAAAATATAGCAATAATATAATGTATCATTATGTTGGATTGTGTTTAGATGTTATAATTTGGATAATAAGGCATACTGCTTCACTGCTCTGAGCATGTTTCACTGGGTTTTCTCTGCAATAGTTCAATGGGTGTACCTTATTGATAAAGAAGTCATAACTATAAGCAGGGAGCAGCAGCTTAGACACACTTTAATTATTGTTTCTGACTGGCTGATAAACATCTACTTCCTTGGCACACAGAAAGCACAAGACACTGTCTCTGATCAAAGATGGCCGTGTGATTGGGGGTATCTGCTTCCGGATGTTTCCATCTCAGGGCTTCACAGAAATAGTTTTTTGTGCTGTAACCTCCAATGAACAGGTCAAGGTGAGAAGAACTTGACATTTCAGATGTAATTTCATAATTTTGTTAAACTCCTATGAGCAATGGCTTCTTGTAACTCTCAGATTCTATGTTATTGGCTTCATGAACAGTTCATTTATAAATGTTTGAACTCTCAAAGCACTGGGTTAACATTTGTGACTGGTTTCTCTCAGGGTTATGGAACACACCTGATGAACCACCTAAAAGAGTATCACATCAAACACGAGGTTCTCAACTTCCTCACGTATGCTGATGAGTATGCTATTGGCTACTTCAAAAAGCAGGTCAGAGAGATGGTGGTGGTATTGAGTGTGTTCTGTTTTAAAAACAATTAATGAATTCACGAGACGCATTACTCGCATTAATGTTTATTCACAAATGCAAAAAAAGCACGTTAAAAGTGACAGTAATTTTGTCCCTCCATAATTCCAGTGAAATAAAATTTCAGACTGGCTCATGAATCAGAAGTAAGATTTAAAATGCCATAAGGGATTGATTATATAACATGGTATGATTCACAGTGTAAGACAAAAGGGCAAAATGCAAGATTGCTTTAAAGAGACGTACGATATTTACTGAAACCCACACAATAATTGTATGGCAAATACATTAGTTCATGCAACAGTCAGAACCATTACCTTGTAGCACTTATTAGGTGTATCTGTCTTGTTTCTTTTCTGAAGATTAAAGTTTATTTTCACAGGCCAACACAATTTCCACTCAAGTTTTCTTAAATATTCTTACAAAAATATTGTATCACTTGAAGTTAGAAACTAGTTTGAATAAATTGCATATACATTTTTAGCCCTTTAGTCAGTGTTTTCCCATGAATAAACATTTTTCAAATAATAGAAACAAAACTCCTACAACAGGCCCGATTGAGAAAGTTTAATGACTTGTTTAATGACCTTTCCCTTTCTTTCCATTTTAGGGATTCTCTAAAGACATAAAGGTCCCCAAAGCCAAGTATGTGGGCTACATTAAAGATTATGAGGGAGCTACGCTCATGGGCTGTGAACTCAACCCCAGCATACCATATACAGAGTTCTCTGTTATCATTAAGAAACAGAAAGAGGTGTGTACTTGTGTGTGTGTGTGTGTGTGTGTGTGTGTGGAGTGTGTGTGTGTGTGTGTGTGTGTGTGTGTGTGTGTGTGTGTGTGTGAGAGAGTGAGCACTGGGGGCTTTTTTTATTTTTAAAATGCCAAAATGTATACTCAGTATTTTTCAATATGGTTAGGAGTATTATTAGACTTGCTTTTCCAGTTAGCTTCATTCAGTTCTGGTTTAAAGTAATAGTGCATCTCCTATTAATTTCCTCACTAATGAATTTGGACAGCCTAAAAGAACACCATGAGATTACTGTGGATGGTACCACATAGAAACCATAAAGTTGTTTGTGGATGTTCTTCCTTGGATAGCCTTAGAACAATTTACAGTCAAGTCTCAGTCATTGAACAGTTAATAACTTTAGCTTGATACAACTAAAACTACAATACATTCAGAAATGACACTGATGCTCATGCACATTAGTTCCTTTTTACACAAATGCACGTTTTGACTATACGGTATACAGTTTTAGAAGGGATTTATTTATAATCGCACTGTTCGTTGTCACCCAGATGAGGATGGCTTCCTCTCAAGGTTTCTTCTTCATATCTTCTCAGGGAGTTTTTCCTCACCACTGTCGCTTCTGGCTTGCTCATCAGGAATAAATTTATGAATTAAAAATTTATATCCAGAATTTATATATTTCTATAAAGCTGCTTCGTGACAGTGTCCATTGTTAAAAGCGTTATTCAGATCAAATTGAATTGTACTTGGTCCCATGAGCAGAGTTGCCATGTTCCACATATATTTTCTGTGTATTACAGGTATATAATGCAAATCAGAAATGTGCACCACTGTTAACTCGTTTCCTCTGAAAAGACTGAGAAAAAGAAGAAAACTGTGTCTACCTTTTCATATGCCTGAAGGCTAGTTTCAAGTCTTTTGTGCATTTTGTTTTTGTTGTTGGGGTTAGGAATCTAGCTGAAACCTGGCAACCCTGCCCATGAGCTACTGCAAGTTGTCCTTTACAACTCGACATAAAAGTAAAAACCCTGTGCTTGCATGACTTCCCGATGCACATACATGCACGAGTCTTATGCTTTCTGGCCAGCTTTCTATAACAAACCCAGAATACTCCGCCTGCTGTTCGTATTTGTATTCGTTGAGATGCATTATCTGTTCATCTGACATCTTTGCTGGACTAAAATGCAGTAGAGTGCTACTTCTTATATGCACTTTGTGCCTCTACCTTCACAGATCATTAAGAAGCTGATAGAGAGGAAGCAGGCACAAATTCGCAAGGTGTATCCTGGTCTGTCCTGTTTTAAGGAGGGTGTTCGCCAGATTCCCATCGAGAGCATTCCAGGCATACGTATGTTATATCTCTGTTAGGGAGAAATGTGGAGTATTCTTTATGTTCTGTTTTGATTAAATGTGTTTATTTCTTGCTCTTTATAGGTGAAACAGGCTGGAAACCTTTGGGGAAAAGGTAAGCGTTGAAAATAGAGTTACTCTTTAATTTCTTTCATACTTATTCTTTCTTGTCGATCAAATTACGGACATATGTGTAGAACAGGGGTCATCAATAGGCAAAGTGAATAAATGTAAAATGTATTTCAGCAGACTGAACTGAGTACTGGAAAAAATAGAGAACTAGGACTGGGTAATGTGACAAAAATAACAAGGCATTTTTACAATACGCAATATAGACCATGAGATATATGTTTGCTCACAAACTGCAACTACAATTTTAAAGAACAACATTTTTATTTGATATAAAAAAGAATTTATCAGTGAAAAGATTTCACAATTTATAAGTATAAAATAAAGTACAAGAATTTTAACATCAGCTGCTTTTAATCAGTTTGTCATTTTTTTATTTTTTTAAAGCTACAAAAAGATATCAGTATATACACAAAAATGCAGAAAGGCTTACTGTGAAATAAGTTATCACAATATTGATTATATATCGTCATATTGCTCAGCCCTAGTAAGTAGTCTGCTCTTGTGTTCAGAATAGCCTGAGTTTTGAGAAAAACATAAGAAGCCATTCATTGAAGTAGTGATGGTAAAAGCATGCTCAGGAGAAGTTGGTGGACAGGCAACAAAAAGATGAAGTCAAAAGACAAAAGAAACTCTCACTCCCACTCTCACTCTTCTAAAAACACAGTTTTAAAAAAAATCATTAGGATTAGAATTTTGAAGATATTTTCAAAATAATACAGCTGTAAAATATATTTTATATGTAAAATAAATAAAAAATATTATATAAAAAATATATAAATACAAATATTTTATTTATTAGTTCCCATTAACTGATTAACTGACTTAACAGTTAAGTAGCATTAAGGTAACTGGCATCATGTTTTTTTGAATTTGAGTATTATGAATATATGAATTATAAGTAACTGGCCCTTCAGAAATTTTTATTGTACACCCCTGGTGTATGATATACAGCATGTCATTAGCAAATCAACACTTCGATTCAGATGTATGTAAAATTTAGTCATGTTTAAACTGTGTCCTTATAGAACATAATCTATTAAAAGCAAATAGCTTACACCCTTTCTTACTATTAAAATGAAACAAAAATATATATACTTCAGCACAATGATGTTTAATATTGTGTAAAACATATTCAATAAATGTGCACCTAGCATGCAAGCTAAAACTAAAAGATGATAGATGAACTGTTGAATTCTGTTCACACATCTAAAGTGATTCACACATCAAGTCAGTACTGACCCCTAGTGATCGTATTTCATCAGTAGGAGGGTTGCAAAATCTGGCAAAGGAAACCCAATATCACTTCACTACCAGACTGAATGACCAGACTAGTCTCGAGTAACTCTCAGAAGCATCAGTAGCATCTCAGAACACACACCTTAAGGTGGATGGGTAGCAGAAGACCACAATGGTTTCCACTCCTGTCAGGCAAGAAGAAGAATCTGAGGCTATGGAACAAAGTGTTACATTGTTATACGCTGGTTAGAGTTTGAATGGATCACAAACACTGTGCCAGAATTAAGTTTGAATTATTGTATTTTTATTACATTGACTGTTTTTTGTGTCAACACACCACCGTATCATGTCCAATTTGTATTTGTGTATTGTTGCTTTACTGAGGTACACAAAAAAGTGCAGAATGTGGATTTGAGAACTGCTGTGACATTAGCCATGTTTGATATATATATAACTATATATATATAATAAATAAATAGGTGGGTGTGGGTTGTTTTTTTCATAACAAAGGTTTGGGATTTGAGAGTGACTTAGGTTGAGTCATGTAACTTGAGTTACTCATTTGGTTTAGTGTGTGTTTTTGTGAGAATTTCTCAAGAATCTGTTTGGTGTTGGTTTGTTACAGTAAAGAGGTGAAAGATCCAGATCAACTATGTAGCACCTTAAAAACCATTCTACAGCAAGTCAAGGTGATACACACTTACTGCAAATGTTTGAGCATTTCCTTATAATATGTGCTGATTTTTGTTCAATCACTCTGTGTGTGTGTGTGTGTGTGTGTGTGTGTGTGTGTGTGTGTGTGTGTGTGTGTGTGTGTGTGTGTGTGTGTGTGTGTGTGTGTGTGTGTATGTATGTATGTATGTATGTATGTATGTATGTATGTGTATACACTCCTTTCCATCAGTCCCACCAGAATGCATGGCCCTTTATGGAACCTGTAAAGAAGAACGACGCACCTGGTTACTACAAAGTCATTCGCTTTCCTATGGGTAGGAATGATTTTAATAGCACACCATTCAGTTCCATTCATCCTCAGTGATGATTGTTTTTTACACATATCACTCCTGGGATGTAAACTTCAAACAGTGGTCTTGAACTGGGTTAATTGGGTGGTGCCTTCAAACCCAAGCAGCCTCAAGCTAAAGGCACCTGATATCCAAATGCACACGTCATCCCGAGAGTTGTACACAATACGTTTTACACATATAGAAATTTTAAAAACTGTCTATTGTGTTCAGCATACAGAAGGTTTCTCAAGTCTCACTGCATGCTTGTGTCAGAGCTCTATGCTTGTGAATATTAGAGAATAATCACAAAAAAAAACACAACAGTGAAATCAGTAGAATCTAGTATCTTTTATATTATTTAATATACAAGATTTGGGATGGTGTCAGTTGAATTCAGTTCTGTTTTACTTTGCCTTTAACAATAGACAGCTTTACAAAAAACTGGACGTAGATTAATCAGTCCCTCTAGGATTTTGCGATTACAGAAATGAATGCAAAAGATTTTCTGCAGATTTGGGCCAAGATGTGTCATGTGACATCATCACGATGCGTCATGTGATGTCGTCACAACGTGCATTCAGCCAAAGCGCCCTTCGATTCATGTGCATCAAACATGAGTAAAGCTAAAAGGTCTCATTTACCAACAAACTTCACAAAACAAAACAATTCAAATAGTTTTCCGCAAAAAAAAAATCACAAAAACTCTGCAGGTTGCATCGCAAGTTTTGAAAAAAGCCACAGCAAAACCGAGCATTTTGGCAGCAAAAAAACAAAAAAACAAAACTCAGTGAAATCCTGTGCAGACTGATGTCCCTGATGATCGAGCCGGAGCTATAACCACTATAACAACTATAAATGTACATATTATAGATATTATATTACGGATGCATTATGGATTTCCATAGGTGTGTGTTCATGATTGTAAATCCTTATGAATTCTCACAGGTGCCTTTTGTTATTCATTTCATGAGCAATCAAATAAAAGCCATATCTGGTGTGTTAGCGCTATCACTTTTTCCACATGCTAAATTAGTTTGTAACTTTTAATGTCCCCTGAGTTGAGATGACATAATTAGTCTCCTTTGTAATGCTGTCTCTGTACTGTGTCACTGCATCTAAGCTGTAAATCTGTGCTTGGTACCCTGTACAATGTAGTGCTTTTCCTGCTCCTTACAACAAGCTTCAACCCATTAAGTCACCATGTATGCCAGGACTGCAATTATAAACTCAATATATACCATTTGAAATAGTTCCTGTGCATAATTATTTAAATGTTTTCCATTATGACCCCCTTTTTTTTTTTTTTTTTTTTTTTTTTTTTTTTTTTTTTTTTAAACTGTTGTGTAGACTTGAAGACTATGAGTGAGCGCCTGAAGAGTCGATACTACACTACAAGGAAGCTCTTCATGGCGGACATGCAGCGAATCTTCACTAACTGTCGGGAATACAACCCTCCCGAGAGCGAGTACTACAAGTGTGCTAACCTGCTGGAGAAGTACTTCTACATTAAGATTAAAGAGGCTGGCCTTATCGACAAGTAGAACAGTCTGAGGGAATCATCTTCGCCTTTTTTTAATCCCTTTCTTGCACTTTTTTTCCTCCAATGGCACATGTCAGACTTTGTTGGCATGAGCTCTTTCCAACATGAAAAGGTTTTATAGTTCAGAACCTGTTTCCATAAAATTGGTTGTAGCACAAAAACTGTACAGCAGCAGAGCGTCAAAACTCTCTGATAGTGTATATGATGTTAGAGAGACGTGTGTACGTGTGTGTAATCTGCACAAGGACATCTTGGTTTGTACATAGTGTCCATCATGTTTCTGAACCATTATCCCTGCCAAAAACATAACATTTCACATGTGTTTGAGTGAGAACCTGTGTACGTAAACCAACTTTAAATAATAGCTGTATATTTTCTATGGTAGAGAGTTTGGCCTCATGTCGATGAACATAACTTTATGTCATGCAAGTGACATTACTCAAAAAAGCCACAACATTCTGCTACATTTTCTATGTAAAAATCTGCACTTATTTAAAGAAATTGTGATCAATACAAGCATTTGTAAGATGAAGGTTCACGGTAAGAAAATGTGCTGAGTGGTTGTTGCTCTGCATGGCACAGGATTAAGAAAGTCTTACTGTGTTTGGTCTTAACGTCTATACGAGTGACGGAAAAAAATACAACCTTGTAGTTAAACAACAAAAGAAAATGTGCAATAACTCGTATATTTGTTGTTTTGTAAAATGTTTGTACTTTTAAATATTTAGGCAGAGATGGACTTTGTATTATGTCATTTTATAGAATTATTAAAACTTTAGATCAACCAGACCCCTGGGAAATTGCACTTGTGACCTTCTAGTCATTAGTATAGAACATACTGGCATCTGTGTGACTGGCAAAGTCATCTATGAGTAATGCAGTCAATTCATCCGTTTACCCCAGGTTGGTGAAAGTTGAATAGGACACACTTTTAGTGAACTTCAAAAGCCACTCTCAGCTTGAAACTGAAAATGTGATCAGTGACGAAATTAAAACAGGACATGACCTCTTTCAGTGCGGTACAAAGAAAACAGTGAAATCTTTAAATAATAGTAATTATTATTATTATTACAAATACATACATACATACATACATACACACATAAATGACAATCTGTTGTTAATTAAGCTCACTAACATAAGAGAAATGTAACCTTTAATTTATTCTAAGAAAATATTTGAAAAATCATTTTTAAAAAAGGGATAAAATAACCCCAAAGTGCTTAGCGTAAATATTTTTCAACAAGCCCGTGTGTCACATTCATTGGCACCCTTGCATTTAATACTTTGTGCAACCTTCCTTTATCAATATAACAGCGCTGCGTATCGTATAAAAATTGATGAGGCAGACACGCCTCTGTATGCATCGGAACACAGAACCCGGGTGTGGTGTGCTAAAGGTGCCATGTGGTTGGCTCATTTGACCGTGTTGGCTTTGTAATTCTGAAATCTGCACCATCCTGTCTGAGGCCTCTTTTGTGGCTGGTCCTAAGAGTGGCACCAATACAGAAGGTAGATGCTCCTTTCCAGAGGGGTCAACATCTGAAAATTGATGGAACTGCCCCAGTGCTAACAGCAGAATAGCTGCCATACTGCCAATGTATGCCAAACATGATGCAATATTGTGAGACTTCACCAGGGAGTTATCAGTCCGTCCACATCTGGGCATAGTGTCATCTAGTGACATGATCACTGAGCTATAAGGAGTACTCTTCATTTAACCATATTTGTAATAAAACATTATTTGTCCCTGACCATCACACCCATATGTACAGTGCCATCCACTAATATTGGCACCCTTGGTAAATATGAGCAAAGAAGGCTGTGAAAAATTGTCTTTATTGTTTAACCTTTTGATTTTTTGTAAAAATAAATAACTAATAAAGAAAGAAAGAAAGAAAGAAAGAAAGAAAATACTCTGCTCTCATGGAGATCAAACAATTGCAAACACAACACAGGTTTATATATATATATATATATATATATATATATATATATATATATATATATGCAACAATTATTGGCACCCTTATGAATTCATATGAGAAAAATACATTTGAAGTATATTACCATTGATAATTGACATTTTTTAGTACACCTGTGTGACTAGGAACAGGAAACTGTTCAACTATGACTTCATATTTCACAGGGGTATAAATATGAGGTAACACATAGACCAAATTCCCTTAGTTATTCATAACAATGAGTAAGACCAAGGAATATAGATGTGATGTGCGGCAAAAAGTTGTTGAGCTTCACAAAATGGGAAGTGGATATAAGAATATAGCACAAACATTGAAAATGTCTATTTCCACCATCAGGGCAATAATTAAGAAGTTCCAGTCAACTGGAAATGTTATGAATCAACCTGGAATTGGACGTGTGTCTATATTGTCTCAACGCACTGTGAAGAGGATGGTTCGAGTGGCCAAAAAATCACGAAAGGATCACAGCTGGAGAATTGCGGAAGTTAGTCACATCTTGGGGTCAGAAAGTCTCCAAAACTACAATCTGAAGTCACCTACATCACCACAAGTTGTTTCGAAGGATTTCAAGAAAAAAGCCTCTACTCTCGTCCAAAAAAAAACTCAAGCGTCTTCAGTTTGCCAGACACTACTGGAACTTGAAATGGGATCGGGTTCTATGTTCAGATGAAATCAACGTAGAGCTTTTTGGCAATAAACACCAGAGGTGGTTTTGTTGCACACAGAGAGGTAGCCATATGGAAAAGTATCTCATGCTCACGATTAAATATGGTGGTGGCTCTTTAATGTTTTGGGTCTATTTTTCTGCCAGAGGACCTGGACTTTTTTTAGGATATGCAGCATCATGGATTCTATCAAATATCAACAAATATTAAATGAAAACCTGACTGTCTCTGCCAGAAAGCTTAAAATGGGCTGTGATTGGATCTTCCAGCAGGACAATGACCCAAAACATACATCAAAATCAACCGAAAAATGGTTTATTGACCACAAAATCAAGGTCCTGCCATGGCCACCCCAGTCCCCTGACTTGAAACCCATAGAAAACCTGTAGGGTTAAATGAAGAGGAGAGTCCACCAGTGTGGCCCTCGAAATTTGAAGGATCTGGAGAGATTCTGTATGGAGGAATGGTCTCAGATCCCTTGCCAGATTCAGTGTTCAAGTCTATGCTGAAAACATAAACTCAGCAAAAAAAAACATCCTCTCACATTCAACTGCTTTTATTTCCAGCAAATTTCTGCCATCCATCCATTTTCTATACTGCTTATCCTACAGGGTCGCAGGGAACCTGGAGCCTATGCCAGGGAGCATCGCACACAAGGCGGGGTACACCCTTGGACGAGGTGCCAATCCATTGCCGGGCACAATCACATACACATTTACACACCCATTCATACACTATGGACACTTTGGACATGCTAGCAAATTTCTTAACATGTGTAAATATTTGTATTAATATAAAAACATTCAACAACTGAGACATAAACTGAACAAGTTTCACAGACACCCGATGAATATAAATGGAATGATGAGTCCCTGAAAAAAGGGGGGGGGGGGTCAATATTAAAAGTAACAGTCAGTATCTGGTGGCCTCCAGCTGCTTTAAGCACTACAGTGCACCTCATCCTCATGGACTGCACCAGATTTGTCAGTTCTTGCTGTGAGATGTTACTCCACTCTTCCACCAAGGCATTTGCAAGTTCTCTGGGGGGACACACAGTTACATGTAATTTTCCACTGCAAGGATGATCAGCTGTACTTCCTGTCTCCCTGTAGCACTGTCTTAGGCGTCTTGCTTTACAGACATTGCAGTTTATTGCTCTGGCCACATCTGCAGTCCTCATGCCTCCCTGCAGCAGGCCTATGGCATGTTCACGCAGGTGAGCAGGAATCCTACGCATCTTTCTTCTGGTGTTTTTCAGAGTCAGTAGGTCTCTTTAGTGTCCTAAGTGATTGTAACTGTGACCTTAATTACCCACCGCCTGTAAACTGTTAGTGTCATAAGGACTGTTCTACAGGGGCATGTGCAATAATTGTTTATGGTACATTGAAAAAGCATGAAAAACACTGTTTAAACCCTTTCCAATAAAGATCTGTAAAGCTTATTTGGATTTCACAAAATCTTTAAAATACAATCTCCTGAAAAAGGGAGTATATTTGTTCAGTCATATAGTTTTTCTCTTAGGTAAAAGAGCAGATCTGGAGGGTTCATGGGCATAGAGTGTTTTTGTAATCTGAGATGTTTGGCTGCTGCAACCTACCCCCCACACACCCCTGTGCTATTTTCTAGCTCTCCCTTAAAGGTATGCGGTCATAGCTAGTCCTGCATGCTCTAACAAAATGTACACCTTCTTAAACCACTACTGTACATGTTACTCTTGAGATACTACTAATACCGACTCCTTCTGCCATCCTGATGGACCCACTTCTGCTTGGAGACTCCTTCACTTTAAAATTCCTCACTGCTGCTGTAGATGGCCCCACATGGACAGATCACCATGAGATTACTGTGGATGGAAGCTCACAGACAGCCTAAAGATGGCTGTGGATGTTTGTTCTTGGATAGCCTTAACACAGCAATTGCTAAAAACAGTTTATACTCAAATCCCCTTCATTGTACAGTTGATAATTTTAGTTTGATACAAGACCCTTAAACTCAACATTAATTATGTTCTTACTCGAGTTCTTGAGTGTACCAAGAAGCAAGCAAGTTTTTGCTTTAGAGTATACCGTTATAGGAGTAAAATGATTTACAATCTCATTATCCAGTGTCCCTCAGATGAAGATGGGTTTCCTTTTGACTCTGGTTCCTCTCAAGATCATCTCATGGAGTCTGGTTCTTCTTGTCATCTCATCAAGTTTTTACTTCACCACAGTCACATCTGGCTTGCTCATTAAAATTAAAATGTTATATCCAGATTTCTGTAAAGCTGCTTTGTGACAATTTCCATTGTTAAAAACATCAAATTGTCATATTGCCCACCCTACATAAAAGACAAAAAGTACATAGTACTCAGCCAAAAAACCCCCAAAATAATCTTGCCTAACTTCATAAGTACTACAGCATAACATTAGCTAAAAACTTAGGTCAAGAAACAGAAATATGGTCTGAACTCTAAACTCTCCTAGCCTTAACTTCCCCATAGGTCCATCCAATTTCACAAACAACCAAAACAGTTCAGAGCTTTCCATGATCCCAAGGTGTCCGCAGATTATTTTTTGGAAGAAATGTTTAGTGGGCACTCTAAAATGAGTCAGTGGGCTCAACACTAGGAAAGTTGTGCCCTTCAGTTGTATATTGATGTATCTGGCACATCTCAATAAAGCATTCCCATTACACATCTATGCTTAGGTCCATCAGCTGTGTTGAGCTGTGACTGTGAAGCAACCACTTTCCAAATCAGATAATCAACAAACCCAAATGCTGCACCTCTTTCTCAGTCTCTGTTGATATTTGTCAGAGGTCTAACATAATCTGGACAAGTCACATAAAAACAGATTTTCTGTTCTGCAGTGTTTTTTTTTTTTTTTTTTTTTAAGTGTTGAGGCCCTTTGTGCTGTGGTGATGTTCTCTATGTGGATGTATTGAATCCTTCACACAGTCGTATAAGCCATTTTATACACACTAACCACTGGTTGCATCAAAAGGTGATAAGGTGCAATTCGGTAATTATTTTGCCAAATAATGCTTGAAATGAATAGGCAAGGGAGATTTACCATTTCAGTTCACCATGAGAAATTCCTATCAAATGCAATCAACTTATGGGGATATCATAAATAAATCCATCACAAAGTCTTACGAAGATACATTTATTCTTAACACGTGGAACATATAGTATAAAGATTTCATACTGAATAAATTATATTCATTAAGCCAAAAAACATCAAGATTTTTTAGCTACATTGTCTGAAATACAAATATGAAGAATCCATAGCACTTTGGGGTAAAGGATGATTTCTTTAGGAATCGGCTAGATTTGGTTGAATGTAGAGCTCACTTAGAGCCACAGACATATTAGATTTGCCATATTTCTCCACACTTGAACTAATGTGTTTGGGTTGACTATAAAGAGAGTAAATCCTGTGTCTCAGATGTATGTGAAGGAAGGGTATTAAATAAACACATGGCAATGCGCAATGAAGAGATCTTGAGTGTAATCTTTAATTAATCAAAGATTAAAAATGGTGAAGAGCGCAATAAGGTGAGAGAGCGCGAGAGAGCGAGAGACAGAGAGAGAGAGAGAGAGAGAGAGAGAGAGAAAGAGCAAAGTGTATTGTACATCATTATTTACATTGCAGTCTGGACTGCATCTGAAGCTCAAGGCCAGTCCTAAGAGGTGATTTCTTTGAGGGTCAAGTCATACAATCAAGGGACAAAGAGGTCGGGGTGTTGTACACGATACTTTGGGGGAAGAATGCCTTTTTTCCCCTCTCTCTAAATAAGAATGAAAATCATTTTAAAAACTACAGTTTTGCTGCCAAGTCAGCATTATCTCAGTGTGAAACAGTATTTATTATTACAGTATGTTTACAGCTTGTCACTTTAAGGTGTACAGTACAAAAAAAGTCATACAATCTACTGTACAGGCCTTCCATTTACAGATGTCTCTTCACAGCCAATGACCTGGTCCCTGGGCTCAGTGTATATATCATCCAAGTTACAATTTATAGCACAAACAAGAGTCTGAAACTGTATAGCCTCCAAACAAGAACTAGACAATGGTGCCTGCCAGCCCAGTAAACCAAAAGGACCACTGGGCACCTTTTTTCCCCCCCAAACTCACTGTAAATGTGACAGCAACTTTGGTTAGTTTTGTTTTCTTTTTTTATTTTTTATTTTTTAAATCTACTTTTCATTTAATTAAAAAAAAAAAAAACATCCTTCCAAAATGGCATCATACTCTCCCAAGGTCATAAGTCATGTATCCACATTAGTTTCTCTTCATTTTATTTAAGTGTTAAATCCACTTTGTGAAATCCTTCCTTTAGAAAGAAGCATGGTAGAAAGAGCAATCAGTGGAATTTGAGGTGATTTTTGCATAAATTAAAAAAAGGACAGTCAGTTTTCGCTGTTACATTTCTCCATTCACACAGATTCGAGGGGTTTAAAAGGAAGAAGGGGGACAAAGCTCAGCCCCACAGCTGTCATGACTGGCCAATCAGAAACAGTACATCACAGATCACGTGGGACACTCCTGAGTTCAGGAGGGGGGATACAGAGACGTCCAGTAGCCGTGACTCATACAACATGAACTCGGAGTGGTTCTCCTCTACTTTGGCGAGGGCATGCAGGGCACGGGCAGCCCGCCGCATCATGTCCACGCTGGTGGGTTCAAAGTGTGTCCCCTGCATATGTAGCAGTGAAGCCTGGCTCTGCTGGAACTGTGTGGCTGCTAGACTGTCCTCCAGAAACCCCAGGAGGTTCCCTATACTGCCTTTCTGCACAGCAATAGCCCGAGCTGCCAGGCTGTCACCCTGGGCCAGGTTGGCCAACAGCACCACTGCCATCTCCCGGCACACAGGTACCTTACGGTCACCAATTAGGCGTACCAGTGAACTGTAGAATTTCTCCAGGCGACTGAAGGGTGGAGTGGCCAGAATGAGGTCAACATTATTGTCCTGGATGCTAAGCTTGCTAAGGGTCTCAAGAACCATTCTCTGAGGAGAAACTGCTCCATTAAGCCCCAACGTAGGGAAAGGATCAATGGCTTCTGCTGAGGGGCAGACAGCCCAGTGGAGAAGACCATCCAGCAGTGGAAGGCAGATACTCTCTGGGTACATGGACAGGTCCAACTGGCCTGAGATGTTCGCCAACGTGACCAGACAGTTTTCTCGCAGAACCTCCAGACAGTCCCACCACCATTCATGCTGCTCACAGCGGACTCCTTCATCTTCCTCTTCCTCTTTCTCATAGGTAACAGGAGCCTCCTTGCGCTCAGGATGCCGGTGGTGCAGAAGTACCACACGGCCCAGTATAAGCAGCAGGCCTGGGTGTTTGGACATTTCAGTGTCATTGCCAGGGATGAAGGAGAGACTGCGGACAATATTAGAGACGCATATGCAGCGCCGGGCTAGCGCGTCCTGCCAGTCTGACAACGTGCACAATGGGGACTCATCCTTGCTGTGTGGCTCGTCTTCAAGGATCTTAATGCTGCTGATCTGCTGTGATGGGTCAATCCCAAACAGGAACTTGTTCTTCTCCTCCTCCTTCTCTATGCAATTCTGCACAGATTGCTCAGCAACTGATGCCGACCAACCAGACAGCACATCATCAACAGTGGCCATTATGGTAGCAGATGCACTAGCAAAAGCTGTGGTGTTTTTCTCCTCCAGTGGTTGGCCTGAGGAAGGCTGAGACTCTGTTTGCTGCTCATTTTGCTGGTGTGGTATGATTCTCTCATCCTTATTTTGGTTCTCATTAACCAGTTCCGCTAAGGGAAGTGCCTCTGTATTGACAGGTTTATGAGGTTTTAGCAGCTCCATTTTACTCTCAAAGTGTGTTTGGATGTGCTCCGTGGTGTCACCTCCACCAACACTCCAATGAATCAGCCCACTGTCAAAAGTCTGTCGCCGGCCCAACTTGCCGGTGTGACCAATGACAAATGGGTCTTTCTTCCACACTAGCTTAATGGGAAGCTTGTCAAATTTGCTAGCCTGTTTGAGCTTTTCCTGTACTGCACTACTGTCCTGAAAGGGAATAGATAGCTCATGCTCTTTAGATGAAGATATTTCTCCTTCCTTCTCTTTTTCAGACATTTCACAGGATTTCTCTTCATGTATAAGTTCATCCTTCTCATGCTTGACTTGGATCTGTAATGAGTGTTGGCTACTCTTCTCCTCTTTGTCCTCTTCTTCCTCCATCTGTCCTATTTCTGGAATTTCTTCATCAGACATATCCGAGTCGGCAGCATCTGGATCAATCAGTGTTCGCTGCCCAGGATCTCCAACCTCATATTCTTTCAAGATGCCAAAAATTTCAATGAGGCATCTACGGAAGTACTCCACTATAAGTTCAAGGAAACCAGGAAGCTGAAAGAAAATAAAGCATAATCAGACTAAATTTAAACACACTTATCCTGCTTTTCATCTTGAGGCACTTTAATTCATGCCTGATGCAAAGCGGTATGCTCAGTATATCCATAGTGTTGCAGACATTGCATGAACATCTCACCTGACACAGACTGAAGGTAGAAATGCTATTATCATCATATAGAAGAATACTGATCGTGTCCAAAGCCCAAGTGCTCTCTGCCAGCAATCCTGATTTGAGGGACATCATGACTCTCCAGGCTTCCGGTGTTCCTACATACATATAAGTTCATATATACATATGCACAAAAACAAAGATGAAGCAATTTATATACGCATGTACCCCCTAGCAAAAATGTTTAAATGTATACACAGCTTCTTACCAATATCTTTCATCATGAGTCGGCGGCGTGGTTTGAGGATGGGCTGAGTCGCCTCCACTGACCCTGGAGGAAAGGCTATGTCTCTCCTTATCATGGGATGCTGTACTGGTGTTGGGGCTGTGTGTACGGCTGGGACTAGAGGTCCAGCTTTCTGAATCTTTATCCCAGTGTGCATATAAGGGGACTTGCTGGGTGATGTACTGTTCTCCATGGTTCTTGGCATGGGCGCTGGACTTGATACCTGTGGAATGTGATTTTGAGTGGACTGAAAATTGGACTGCAGTGTTCTAGACATGGGTGGGCCAGAACCACCAGGTCCATAAGGAGGCTGCCTCTGGTTGACATGACCAGGCCATGGACCTTCATGATTCATTCGCTGGTCTGAAGGTAACATGTCTTCAGAACGGTTCGTGGCATGGTACCCTGGACCTTGAGTGGGAACTCCGGGAGGTCCCTGACGACTGGGATAGTTGGGAAAGTTCACGTCATTTCTGCCTTGCCACATGGGACCTTGGGGGCCATCAGGGACAGAGGGCAAGGGGCTGCCCATCATCTGCGGTGGAATGGAGGACTGAGAGTTAGCACCTCCGGCATTAGGCGCCCTGTCCCGTCCAAAACCGAATGGGAACTGACTCTGTGGACCAGGTGGACGTCGATCTGTGGCAGGGTAGGTATTATACTGGTTGTACATGTCCTGTTGGGGTTGGGGTCCACCTGAGGGTTGAGGGCCCTGTTGCTGCTGGCCACTGAATGGATACATTTCCCCCTCATGACGCTTTGCTGGGGGACCATAACCACCATCTCCGGGCCTCTTTTGTGTGTAATTCTGCAAGATGGAATTTGGAAACATTTCTTGTTAAACAAAGTAAATTATTTAGAAGATTATTTCATAACTCCTTGTTACATAAGCTATATCTTAAATAAAATATCAGGGTAAAAAGCTGAACATGTTCAGTACTATACAAACCGTCTGCTGTGGGTAGATACCAGGCTGCTGATTTGGGTATTGTCCACTAGAGGGTGCACTTTGGCCAGGGAACTGATTAACATAGGAATCATGCCTGAGGAAAAAGAAATATGGCCAAATGATACCTATTTGAGAACAAGGTAATAAACATAACAGATGCAATCAACATGACAAGAAGCAATGTTAACCTTTGCTGCTGTGGATTAGGTGAATACATCCCTGTGTCAGCACCAGAGGGCATGGTGTTTGGCTGTGGGGCTCCAGGACCTATACTGCCATCTGGACTCATGCCTGGCTCTTGTCTGCAAAGATATATTTAAGAGTAAATGTACATGATTTTCTTTTAAAACTTTGTTGCTTTTTTTTGGCTTGTATTATATTGCATTACAAGTTACACTGATGTACCAGGTATTTTTTATGTTTGTACATGGTTTAGAAAATTCATCATAACAATGCAAAGTACTAAAAGAAACTCAAGTACATATGCCCTTCAATATGTCCTTACAGACAAGAGCCAGGCATGAGTCCAGAGGGCATGGTGTTTGGATGTGGGGCTCCAGGACACATACTGCCATCTGGACTAATGTCTGGCTTTTGTCTATAAGGACATATTGAAGGACATATGTACATTTTTTTCCTTTTAATACTTTGCTATTGTTCTAGTTCTGCCTTGTTCATTCCCCCTCATACATACCTTTTACATACCCTTGATTCTTAATACTTTGTGTTGTTACCTGGATGATCACTGATTGTTTTTATATTTTGTGATAGTTGTTCATGAGTCCCTTATTTGTCCTGAGCAGTTAAACTGTCCACTGTTCTTCAGAAAAATCCTCCAGGTCCTGCACATTCTTTGCTTTTCTTCTGCATATTTGACCCCTTTCTAACAGCGGCTATATGATTTTGAAATCCATCTTTTCACACTGAGGACAACTGAGGGACTCGTACACAACTATCACAAAAGGTGCAAACAGAAGGTAACACACCAAATTAAGAGCCAGGGGGATGTAAACTTTTGAACAGGATGATCAGTGTAAATTGTTATCATTTCGTCTTCTGGGAAACATGTCAATATCTTACGAAGCTTCTGAGGGGCAGTACTAAATGAAAAAGAAAAGAAAAGATCTTTAAACAAAATATTAAAATCCCACCGATCATCCTGTTCAAAAGGATTCACTTTTGAACTGGTTCATGTGTGTAAATTCAGTTATTATTGTGTCTTGTGGACTATATGTAAACATCTGTTAAAAAACAAAATGCAATTTTAATTATCCCTCTTTTTCTTTTTTTAAATTAACATTTTGCAGATTCTGTAAGGGTATGTAAATTAATGAGCACAGCTATAAGCTGATGGCAGCAAATTACAGACAGACATTTATATGATCGATTAACTACGTGTAATATATGTGGGATGCATTTTAAATAGTGATCCATGGAGTAGTGAACTGTGATTTAACTGATTCATAAGTGTGTCAATAAATGGTACAATAGAAGACATTACGAGAACACAAAATTGTTATCAGAAAGATTTATAATCCCAGCAAGTTGCAGAAAACACAGTATAAAAGAAATGCTTGTGTAATTCCAATTTGAGTTTCATGTTAAACATACTGCAAAGTGTTCAATAGTTTCAAGAAATACTTCTATGCAACGACTAAATATGATGGTCTTTCCTTTTGTACTTTTAGAAAAACAGTACAAGTTTACTTTGCAAAAATAAATCCGAGCATAAATAGTCCATTAAAACATTACATGTAGTCCGAATTAATGAGAGACTTCGTGAGCACATGACAAAAGAGTCATACAGCAACTCAGTCAGTAGCTCGTACCTCCGGTCATATCCTGGTCCATAGGGTCCGTACTGTTGTCTGTGACCTAACTGCATGTTAGCAATAGGTCCCGGAGGGCCTCGGTTATATTGTTCACTCATTCCACTGCTGGGGCCTTGTCCCGGATTCATGAACTGCTCACCAGCTAAACGTAAAGCAGATACATAGTGAAGTAACATTCCCTGGCCTTTAACTCTAAAATCAAAATCGTTAGAATATTAGCAAAGATTTTGGGACTGATATTGAGAAGCAAATCAACGTCTGAGGTGCTTTATTTCCAAAAGTAAAACAATGTGAGCCTAGTTAAGGTGTTCAGAGAATGCGGTTTGTGGGGAATATTTGACAAACATTTGAGCAGTGACTCACCACTGCACTGCCAGTATTTGATGTAAAGCTACAAGTTATAACACCAGAATTCTCACCTTTCCTCATACCACTAAAAGGGTCCTTATTAGGCTCATATGGACCTAAGCGACTCATTATATCAGGTGGGCCCCCCATTCCAGGCTGGAAGCCGGAGTTAGGCGTCATCGAGCTCCGTCTAGCAAAGGCAGGGTCTCCACCATCAGCAAACGGGTCTTGAACATTCACACTGCTCCTGTTTGAAGATCAGACAGAAACAGCCGTTGATTTATATACGACACCAATCATCTTCTACACTGTCACTGATCAGCCTAATGAGCCTGATGAGCCTATTCAAATTTTGGACATACCGCACACCAGGCATAGGAGGCATCTGGCTGTGGGGTGTTGACGCAGGGGTTGGGGGTTTCAGATCGTTTCCTTCAGCCATGGAGCTGCTAGTCGACTGTGGAGTCTGAGGGCCCTGTAAAGATCCAGATCCCGCTGGAGAAAGATACAGAAAGGCCGGTTATAAATACAGGCAGGCGTGCTATATCTTTACCTTTATTCTATAAAGAAAAACGGCTATCCTGAATAGAGTAGTCTCGACAGGATACAAGGCCTCAACAGTTTGAGGAGTATAAAAATGAAGTAAATCATATGCTATGGCATACACAAATTCTACAAATGTCAAACGGGTTAAAAACAGCTGGGAGATTTTTGTCTAATTTCGTGTTAGACAGCTCTCCCTGCCACAGTACCGGTTGAGGGAATATATTTTGGAGGAATGGTGTTCATCCCTCATATTTGTGTTTTTATGGCTTGGAATAAAGAAAAATCAATTTTCTAAATCAGATTTTCTTTTGTGTGTGTTTGGGTACAGTGTGTGGCCCCCCGAACATAACACCCATATGTGCTTCTTCCCCAAACTGTTACCACAAAGTTGGAAACACATAATAGTATAGAATATCTCTGCATGCTGTAGTATTACAATTTCCCTTCAATGGAACTAAGAGGCCCAAAATCTGTTGCAGCATGACAACACCCCTCGGAGTGTTTATAACATGACTGACTGACACGACTTGTAAAAACAATGAATTCGGTGTAAGCTTTTCTGCAGTTTTTCTCAAGGTGTTGCTACACAGCTTGATCATATTACGTCAACAATTATTTCACATAATTTTCCATATACACTCACTGTCCACTTTAATAGGAACATCTGCATACCTGCTCATTTATGCAGTTATCCACTCAGCCAACCATGTGGCAGCACAATGCATAAAATCATGCAGATACAGGTCAAGAGCATCAGTTAAATGTTCATATCAAACATGTGAGACATGAAAGTGTGAAATAAATCTAACCTTTCTAAGAAAAAAAAAAAAATTAACAAAAATGTGTTTGCCACTCCTGAATCTAAGGTCGAAAGGTGAGGATGTGCACTGACCTGGAGAGGGTGGCTGTACCTTCGCCTGGTTCTTTTTGGGGTCATTGTTGAAAATATCCGGAGGTGGGTCCTCACCACGCTCAATCTTGCACTCGAAGGCGTACAGACACTGAATGTACTGCTTCTTTAGTGAGCTAGCTGCACTACTGGAGGTCCCAACATTCAGGTTTGTCGCCAACTCCCTCCACTTTTTATTCTTATTCACCTGGAAAACAGAAGACGAAAGATAGTTATAACTACATGCAAGCCACAGGGTCAAAGCAAGAATGATTAGAGAAATCATATGGACCAGCTATGAAATTTTTCTTTTTCTGAGTTTTTATAGTGTAAAATCACAGAAAATAAAAATGGTCAAATTCATCAGGGCTCAGCATCAAATTACAACCTTTGAAAGACAGAAAATTTTTATTCTGTATCTTCTTTATTTTGTCTGGCCCAATCATTTTCTATGGCCAGTGAGATCTGGCCAGAATATCACTGATGTAGTTTTAACTACTTTTAACTAACTACCAAAAAGTCAACAAAACCAGTGGTCATTAGTTTTGTGTGTTTAGACACATAGCCTGGACAAAGTTGCTAAGCTTTATGCCAATAGGATGAGAGAAACAATAGTTATTATAGAGGCAAGTTGCCATTCTGTTGATCTCCAATCACTACTGCTGCTGATGATGCACTGTCATCCGTTTTGGATCCATCCGTGAATACTGTATTATGGAGTGGGAAATTACATTTCAGTTCAAAGAATTCCTGTTGATACACATTGGGAAGTGTTTCTTCTGATTTTTCAAGGTCCAGTGGGGAACAGGCCAAAAATGATACTGTCTTATGCTGTCCAGTTTTATGTTCAAATTCTCCAAGTATGGTTAACCTATATTCCAAAGGGTTTGATTGCTTTAGGTCTAGCTTCATACAGATAGGATCATTCTGGTTGGAATACTGGTGTACAGGCTGGATTACTTAGTTTTGCTTTGAGTTTGACTGTGTATTGTAAAGCCAGACGCGTATTCTGGAGGTAAGGTTCACCGGCTTCTGTATAAAGGCTTTGAATGGGACTTGTTCTGAAGGCTCTAAGAGCTAGATGCATTCCCTGATGGTGTATTGGGTCATGTGTTCAAATATATGACTTCCTTGCCTGACCACACACAATACTCCCTTAATCCAGTTGAGATCTAATTAATGTTCTGTAGAGCTATAAAAGACCAGTAGTGTCTGCACCCCATTTTCTATTGGCCAGCACTTTCAAAATATTAATTGTTATAAAACATGTTTTCCTCAGCATCTTCATATGTGGGATAAAGGTGAATTTATAATCACAGACAAGGCCTAAGAATTTTAAATATTTCACTACTTCTCATCACCCTAAAACACCATCCTCCAATGAAGCATGGTGCAGTTAGCATCATGTGTAGATGTTTTTTATCAGCAAGGACTGGGAAACCAGTCAGGCTTGAGCACAAGATGGATGACGCCAAATATAGGGCAGTCCTGAAGAAAACCTCCAGTCTGCAAGAGATTTGAGACTGGGGCAGGGGGTCATGGTTCAACAGGACAACAAATCTAAGCATACTGCCAAAACTACACAGCTACAAGGCTTGATTTTGAGAGGTTCAAAACCAAGAACCTGAAAATGGTATAATGTCCCAGTCAAAACCCAGACTTCAATCCAATTTAGAGTGGATGACAACACCGATGGCAAAAAAAAAAAAACCCAGATAACCGCCTTTTTATTTAAATGTGTCACAAAATTATATTGCACCTTCAAATATTAGCCATTTTGTGTCTTAAAAAAATGGGGTCAAACTTCAAATTAAGTCTATTCCAGTTTCAGGTTGTAAAGTGACAATGTGTTCATGTATTCATTAATGGAACCCTACACTTTGAACACTCCCTTCTGAGAACTTTTAGGTTTATAAATCATCCTAAAATTACAAAATGTCCTAAAACAAACATTCATCATCATTTGTGTGTATGCACACTCACCTGTGTAAGGCCACCAATCTCTTTAACAGACACATAGAGCCGAAATAGGTCAAGAGGCTTGCGGCCCACTGCCGGCAGGTTGGTCATGCCCATGGCTTTCTCCTCAGCAAAGGCCAGGTAACGGTCCACCCACATCTTCCTCTCTGGCTCAGTACCCAGCTCATACAGCCGAGTTATTTTCTCATTTGTGGTGGTGGACGAATTTGACTTCTACAGCGGCAACAAAACAAGAAAAACAAAATTAACAGTTCATCAAGAAATCCTTAACATGTGGTAAGTGAACATCTGAATTTAAGTAGCACAACACTAGAAAAGCTTTCCTACCACCTAAATATGAATTATTTTGTTAGTCTTTAAGGCTATGCCTCAACCACATGCATTATTACTGCTACAGTTAATTCAAACATTCATACAGCTCCTTACCTTTTTTGATTCAGTTTTAGGAGTCCCATCAGCTTTATTATTTGTTTTCTGGTTTTGGTTAACCTTATCCATGGCAAACTCTGGGCTGGGTGCCATACCTGGAAGACAGAAGGAAGCATTTGTGCACTATATGCATTTGCATTACACAATTCAACTTGGCACATGAATTGTCCAAGGAACTTCTTTAATAAGGAGTAACATAATAGGCAAAAAGTATTTCCACCAGCAAATCTGCAAGTTTCTACCGCCTGTAATAATGAATCCTTCAGTGATACTTTAACTAAAGCATGGAGACTACTGTGGACAGTTATAAATGTTTATATAGACAGACTTATTTCTCCAAAAATCTAAAAACTTTTCTACGTGCATGAAAGTAGAGAAACATGAAACAGCATTTATTTCAGAAGACCCAAGGCTACAAATCTAAGCATTGTTGAAGGTTCCACAAACATACCAAATTATTTTGCTACTCAGAAATAAATCAGTGAAAACAATATTCCAAAAGCTCATGTCCAGTAATCTTAGACACACCCATAACACCATGTCACATTTAAAGTCTTTCAGGGTTGTTGTTTTTTTTCTTGCACAAATATCTAATATAGAACTATAACAAAAACATGAAGTGCCAGGTTACTGTACTGCTTTGGGTAAGTACAATCAAACCTGCAGTATGTCATAAGCATAAGGTTGGGCAAGGTTTGATTTTTGATGTCCGTAGTGTTCTTTTACATGGTGTTGTCTTTTACACCAGAATAACGCTTCAAGTCAAATGCAAAGGGTGGAAGGATAAATCTGGAGACAAGATGATCACAGTAGATGAAAGAGTTTGTTTCATCTACTGTGATGAAACAAAAGCAAAAGAATTTGTTCCAGCCTTGTCACGCAACTTGTCTCCCCTTCCTGTCTAACTAAATGTGTGAAAGCCTACCCAGAATACTAACTACACCCCTGTATTTCTCCATCTGAAAAACTTCTTTCCTTAATAACATTAAGATTAAAATAAAATTCACCTACTGTGAAGTTCCTGTATCCAGACTTATCCTTTCACCCTTTGCATTTAACTGAAGCATTATTCTGGTGTAAAAGGTAAATAGTTTAGAATAGCTTTCTTTAGAGCTATATATGTTTATATATATTAAAAAGAAAAAAAAAAAAGAAAAAAAAAAAAAAAAAACCAGCACCAGGACTGGTGCTCACCTGCTGAGTTGTTGGCCACGTTGCCTCCCATGGGGTACGGCCCTGCCTGGTTCATTATCCCATGCATGCTGTTAATAGGCGGTGCATACGGAGACCCAGCTCCTATCATCCCCTGGGTCATAGCAGGATAACCAGGAGGCCTGGAGAAGGCAAGTTATTCAGCTGAATAAAACCAATGACTGTCTATGCCTAATTATAGTATGAAAGTAATCAGGATAAACATTGGAGTAGCCAGGAATTAAAAGATGAGGAAATATACTAAATAAAGTCACCATGTGATCTGTACCACGATACCGATAAGTGGGACATGCTCATGTACTTTGGGGAGGAGGAGGCACAAATTTGTTATTTTAATCATTTAAGGCACAATCTATCTTCAACCAGTGATTTATTAATAACATTGCCATGAAATACCTGCATGGCAGTTCTACTGAAAAATTATAAAACTATGATTACCTTTGATAAACATCAATACAACTGCTGCACATATTTGTCAAAAATATGTATAACAATGTCAAACATATTTGTCATTGAATAACATTGTTTTGCACAGTAACTGCACTATAATGATGCAAAATGTACATATAATAAACTGTGCTCTGTGTGTGTTATATAAATTACCCAAAAGAAAGGGTTTGCTGAACCCCACTGTGGCATGCTCAGGCTACGAGTAGGAAAATCACTATTGGCATGTGCATGCAATTATACTCCTTCATTGAAGAGATTGAACTTGGGACCACATTGGATGATGCACAGTGGAATCATGCCATATTTCCTGCTTGTGCAGTGTAATATTCAATTAATTTCTATTCTATTTGTATAGCGCTTTCAACAATGAACATGTAGCAAGAACTCCTTCACAATTTAACATCATGGATATCTTCACATCATGTTGGCCAAATCTGGTATTCGAAATGTTTGATGCTAGTCAAAACACACAAAATCCAAAATGGCCGTCTTCCTGTTGGTTGGACTTAATGGATGGGATTGTGAAATTCGCCTTAAGAAAACCAACAGGCCTGCCAAAATTGATGAATTTCGGTCAAACCGAATGCTGCATTTACGAAAAATATGATGGACAGCTCTTGTGATTTGTGTGCCAAGTTCATGAGGTACTGAGCATGGCACGTGCCTCAGTGACTGGTGGGTCCAAACACCAAGGGTGGGGTGACGTCAGCTGCACATTATAATGTCAGCAATGGTAGCTCAGTGGTTAAGACCGTGGACTCCTGAATGGAAGGTCGTGAGTTCAAATCCTGGCACTATCACTTTAGGACTCAATTGTATAAAATGAGAAAGTGTAAGTCGCTCTGGATATATGTACATGTAATGTGCTATCAGATAAGACAACCCATGGTAAAGGTCATCTAAAATCAATAAACTGTGTGTTACATGAGTGTTACTTCATTTTAGCAATGGGGTGTTATTACTTTGTTGGCATGTTAAAGGCATGAGAAACAGTGATTTAATACACAATCTGAAATATCAGCTCACTCCATCACATGATGCACTGTGGAATAATTAAGGAAAATGTTATGCTTAAACAGTGCCATATTAATTAATTGTGTTGCCATGATATTGCCTTTGAACATATAAGCAATGGACATTTTTTTATGATGTCAAATTGTATTCACAATAGTGAAGTGTGAGTGTGTTGAATTCCTGTGAATATTGTGATTCTTTATGGAAAAGAAGGTAAAAGGCGGCAAACTGTCAGAGATCCATCCAGTATGAGCATGTGGTGTTATGGAACATACATGTGAACCTTGAGCCACATTCTACACCATAAATGGGAATTACACAACATCTCTTGTTTGGACTGCATCACAAGTTATTTGATCACATTCAAAATAGCAACTTGTTTGCAATCTAACATCAAGAATTTGTTGACATCAAGCTGACTAAATGTGATCTAAAACTAATCTGTGAGAACAATATTGAAAACATTTATAAGCCAGTTCCTGTTGCCATGTGGTGGTATTATGACAATGATTCTCATATGTATGCAAGTATGGCTTCTTATTTAACATATATGGTAAGAATCTGATGAAACATCTAGGAGAAATATAGAAAATTTGGGGTTTTGGATTGCCTTTTGAGTGCCCAGAACATTTTATGTAAAGTATATGAAGTAGGCCTTTTTATTTTTACTTTCGTGTGAAAAAATCAGCTTGTGATTTTCAAGTACCTAATCATTTGTTAAGTTACATGAGTGCTGGATTAGTGGACTACTTGCCCCTACCACTAGACACCAGCTTCACAAGCCCCAGGGAATACCTGCTTCCATGGGTACCATTACACAATCTAAAAGAGGGTATGATTGAATGCTTACTTGGTACTCCATTTTCAGTAATAATTGAGATCAAATGCTCCAGGATCCTACCTATGTATCGAGTTAGATGGACCAGGGTGCATGCCTGCTGAGGTTGGATCTTGGGGTTTTCTGTTCATGCCAGGTGGAGGACACATGCCTGAAGCCACCTGAGGTGGTATGCCACCCATGTTGGGACTCATGCCAGGACCGTACGGCCTTGAGCCCATCTGCCCTGGACCCATGCGCCCAGGAGGCATACCGCTATACGCACCCCCTCCTCCCTGTCCTGACATGGGATTCAGAGGGCTGCCCATGCTTGGACCACCAGGATAGTTAGGACCAGTCATGCCACTATAGCCTGGCTGCCTCGGGTAGCCTGTGGGAAAGAGTGTAAACTGTGAAGGTTGTCCAAGACGACAGACATATAAATAGGAGCAGGCAGGCAGCTGACTTTGTTGTCTCCTACTTATTATCGGAGAGCGACAATAAGAAAGATCAATGGTCAAATGATCCAAAGCCACTGTCACAGAAAGATCATTCTCTCCTTAAACAGAGAGGTTTGTATTTGGAGAATCTGGTTAACCTTAATGTTCAAAGCCTAAACACAGTGTCACCATAAACGTTCACCATAAGTGAACACTACAATTATTGTTTATTATTGACATGATCAGCCATATTTTTCTACTATGCTATGTGTGCGCACCTACACGAGGAACAATACGGAAGGATGCTTGTTTTTAATTGGTCGGCACTGAGCCTGCGCAAGGAGAAGGCACGTGTTTTGTGAACCCATGTACACACCAGCAAGCAGATATCCGCGACTGCAGACAGCTAAAGTGTGGATTATTTAAAGTTTAAAATCTACCAGTAGATTTCCTTGGAATCTGTGAACTGTCCGGATGGGGAAACAGCACAAATTATCCTGAGCCAGTCATGAATCCACAGGGCAGTGAGACACAGGGTGTTTATGCTTATGAATGTATTAGTCATTTTAAAATTAAGTACATAACAGAGCTTAAATGCATAAACTCTACATAGACCACGTATGTAGTGTTTTGGAAGACTCTTTAACGGACTTTTGATTCTGCTAGAAGAGCAAAATTTTGTTTGCTAACGTGTGTGTTGGTGGGGTCCGAGTGCATCACTGGTGTATAAAAATAATAATAATTTAAACAGACGTTTAAATAATTTAATAGGCTAACAAGGTTATTTGACCATAACTTTAATATTTTCACATCATCATCATTATTTACGAATTAATGGCAAGTGTAACCCAGATTCCGAACAAAGTTGGACAAATATTGACACATATAGATGAGAGGCTACTAAATCGAATTGTATCGTATCATCGCAAATTCACAGCAGGTTGGTATCTTCAAATATTAAATTGTTGCCTTATGAATAGAAATGCTAGTCATATCCTGTGGACGCCTGAGGTTTACACCTGTATTGGGCACCAAGCTGGAGGAGATCGCTACAAGGATAAAAAGATTGATATACACAGTGAATTCAGAAAGTATTCAGACCCATTTATAACTTAATTGTGTTATACATTTCATTTAAAATTGATTAAATTTATACACAATAATGACAAAGTGAAAAGTTTTTTTAAAAATTTTGCCGAACATAATTGACAAAAGTCAAAAACTGAAATCTATCCTTTAGATCAGTATTCAGACCCTTTGTTAAGACTCTTCACACTGAGCTGAGGTGCACCCCGTTTGCTTTGATTATCTCGAGATGTCTTTAGAACCTGACTGGAGTAAATTCAGCTGTAGCAAATGCAATTAATTGGACATGATTTAGAAAGGCACACACTGGTGTGTTTGAAGTCCTACGATTCACAGAGCATGCCAGACCAAAAACTAAGCCATGAAGTCCAAGGAACTCTCCGTAGACCTCCATGATCAAATTGTGTCGAGAGCTGGATCGAGATGAGTGTATAAAACCATTTCTAATACTTTGATTTCTGTTTTTCATTTTTAAACAAATCATTACGCATTACTCTGAGTAGGTATGTTTATAACCAACAAAGTAAATGAAAGTAAGTGCAAAACCGGAAGCGGTCTGAATACTTTATGAACCCACCGTATGTGTCAATGCTAATCAGAGACCCTGTTTGAGAAGATAAAGAATTTAAGAACTCGAATAAGGAGAAAACAGAATAGGTATGCAAGTGCAAATTATAAACACTAAGAACTATACAAAGTCCATGTATTACATTACCTTGAGGAACATATTGTCCTCCCTGTGGCACATAATTGCCCATAGAGTTGTTTTGAGGATAATGACCCATCCCAGCATGCACTTGGCCTCCAGATGACGGGCGTGGGGATAAGGCAGAAGCAGGCTGAGGAGAGCCATAAGGAGGCATCTGTGTGTTCCGAATGAAGACTGCAAAAAAAAAACAAAAAAAAAACAACACAACAAAAAAACAACAACAAATAATTAAAAGAAATGGCAACATGTGCACTACCATTCAGAAGTTCCCAAAGGTACGCAGATAATCTACTATTTCCGGTAGATTTTCAAAGTGTGGATCCATGGACAATTTTTCAGCTAATATTGCCCACAACTCCTTTATCATCATGTACTTCCTTAAGGCTAAACTCACCGGCCATTTTATAAAGTTCATCTGCCACATTGGTATCTTTGTAGGCATACAATTATTTATGGTTGATTATTGATTGTTGCTATGCAGTTTGCAGCCCCCTCTACCCAGTCCATGCCGTAAACTAGCTGGATGTTTTTGCTGACTTGCTGATGCAGTTTATTTGCAGAATATTCTTAAAAGACACTGCCTACACTTTTCTGAATCATTTAATATTACAGGTTACATTACAGGACTGTAAAAATTATAATTTAATCTTCTAATGCAGCTTTTCTATGGCTTTTTAATGAGTTTTTTTTTCCAGAATAAAAAGTTAAACACAGATTTATTCCAGTTACAGTAGATTTTTCTGGTCACCATAGTAAGCCCGACAACCACCAATGCTTAAGGTCCCAAAACTTCTGGTCAGTAATGATCCTGGGTCTGTCCTTTTCCACTGATGGACTGGGTAAAGCGAGATAATGAACTGTGCACAGCAATACAATAAGTAAAGTTAGTTATTGTAATTATATACAAAATGACCAACATGGTAGGTTTACCTGATAAAAGGGCCAATATTACAAGGAAGATAATAAAGCTAATAAAGTAGCAACTAAATGTATATACAGTACAGACAGCACATTGAATTAAGTGACAATAGCACTACGAATGTAACGATAAACAAAATTAAAATTTCAATACAACATAATAGAGCGGTGTTTCAATATAATACATTTTTTGGTACAGCAAAAATTAGCATTGATTGAATATGTTACTTAGATTAAAATTTTCAATTGATAAAATAAAAATAGTGGGGAAGTGCATAATAACTAAGAGTAGACTAGTTCGAATAATAAATGTAAACAACTGCAAGATAATAAGGAACCGATGTATGGCTATATGCTATATGTGAGATTTGCAGTTGCATTAGAGGTTCATTCAGGTGGGTCAGTTAGCGGCTGCTGTTGAGAATCCTTGTGGCCTGAGGGAAGTAGTTGTTCTTTAGCTGGGAGGTGTATACTGTGATGCTACAGAGGTGTTTGCTGGAGGGGAGAAATGGGAATGAGCATGGTCTCATGTCCTTCTCTGAAGGACACCAGAACACAGTGGTCACCCCACAGTCAGGATACACACTATAGTGCACCAGTAAAAGTTGACTATGGTTGCTCTGTTCATCCCAAACTTCTTAAGTCTCCTCAGAAAGACGACCAGTAGAACAGAAAGGTGGTTCATCCAAAGCACCTGCTTACCTCGCTCCCCAAGTGATGAAAACGTATTTAGTGGATTCGTTATGCAAAGCCAGCCAGTCAGACAGATCAAAGATTTATACAGACTGCTTTTACAGAACTGTCCTTGAGCAACATTGCTAATTCTGTGTCTACATTAATCCCCTTCACCGGTGATGAATTACTACACCTTTGAAATGCGCTGGGAGTGTGTATTCTGATTTCACGTAAAAAAAAAAAATAAATAATTCCTGAAGCACAGTGTAGGTTTTTTTTTTTTTTGCTAACATGAGAATGTCCTGGATACACTGGAGGCTAACAAGCTTCTGCCAAATTTTTGACTGACAGGAGGCCCATCCAAGCACAAACAAGCCTTCTGGACCATGAGATCCTCAGTGATACACAGTCATGTGAAAAAATAAGTACACCGCATGGAAATTGTTGTCTGATATATTTGGACAAACAAACATTTGATCATCTTTGAAATGGTGCCTATTAATGAAGTTGATGTACTTAAAACCACAAGGAAAATTTGCTTTTCAATCATTTATTCAACAGAAATATCAATAGATGTGATATTCTTCTGTGGAAAACGTAAGTACACCCTTGGCCTCAGAAGCTAGTATTGACCCCTTTAGCAGAAATAACTTCTTAGAGGTGTTTTGCATAATTGTCCACCAGGCTTGCTGGAATTTCAATCACTCTTCCATATAATATTCTTTCAGTTGCAAGATATTTGAGGATTTGCCTCTATGTATTGCCCATTTCAAATCCCCCCACCAACATTTCAATGGGATTCAAATCCAGCCTTTGACTAGGTCATTCCATAACCCTCCGTTTCTTCTTTTGATCCATTCCTTGGTGGATTTGCTAGTGTACTTAGGATCGTTATCCTGTTGAAATGTTCACTTTCAGTTCAACGTCAACTTTCGGACAGAGGACCTCACATTATCTTCAAGCACTCTTTGATATAATACAGAATTCATAGTTGAATCAATGAATACATGCTGTCCAGTCCCTGAGGCAGCAAAGCAACCCTAAACCGTAACATTTCCATCACTGTACTTAGTCTTTGGTCAGCGCCAAAAATGTCTACCGTTACTATGGCCAAACAACTCTTTGATTCGTCTGTCCAGAGCTCATTATTCCAAAAGGCCTGGTCTTTACCTATATGCTCATTGGCAAACTGTAGTCTTGCAAAGGCTTTTTCCTGGCACACCTCCCATGCAGGTCAAATTTGAGGAAGCATTGTAGAAGCATTTCAAACACTTGCAAGACTTACTAGGAGATCCTGTGATGAAATTTTGGGGGTTTTGGAGATTTCTTTTTGCATCAGACTGCTCTTGGGGTGAATTTGCCGTGACGGCCAGTCCTGGACAAATTGGCAGTCATTTGAAATCTGCGCCACTTATAGATTATTTTCCTTACAGTGGAATGATGCATTTCAAATAATTTGGTGATCATTTTAAATCCCTTGCCAGACTCATAGGCATCCACAACCTTTTTTCTGAAGGCCGTACAGAACTCTCTAGATTTTGGCATGATGACACCACACACCTCAATAGCAAAGGGAACACCAAACACTAGATATGAGAGGGGTATAAATAAGACAGGTTCCACCTGCACTCCCTAAGCAGGTTCTCATCACTGGCATCCAATCTTCAACACCTGATTCTAATTTTATGGATTTGAACACATGATAAATGTAGGAGTGTACTTACTTTTTCCATTTAACTGATCTGGTTTTTTTTTTCTTTTTAATTATTACAAAATGTCAATTTTATGTGTCATTTGATGGAGTACATCAACTTTATGAATAAGCAATGTTTCAAAGAGGATCAGATGTTTGCTTGACCAAATATGTTTATTAAAAAAACATATAAATATAATATAAAGTATGGGGTATACTTATTTTTTCACATGACCAATTCACTTGTGCTTAGGACATTGCTCAAACCTTTTTTAAACCATGTTGTCATATTATCAAAGTTTTTTGTACAAGGGAAGAAAAACCAAGATAATATAAGTCAGGAAATGCTGTTTGCCTTAAAACAGCAGAGAGAGAGAGAGAGAGAGAGAGAGAGAGAGAGAGAGAGAGAGAGATTGTTTACATGATACGATGACATTAGTGCTGGCTAGTATGCTAGTGCACACACACAGTAAGCGTGGTTTTTTTTTTTCTTTTTTTTTTTTTTTCTTTTTTAAATTAAAAAAAAAAAAATCCCTTTCCTGATTCAAGATAGAGGAAGCTGGGGAGTGCAGGCCTGATTAAGTGTACATGTTTCTTACATCTCATGTAATATAAGCAGTATTTTATGACTAATAATGGACTATTATGTCGTCTGCTGAATTTGTTGCTCCTTTTGCAGACGTATCAAATCGAAAGCCATGTATCGTTACACCCCAAGATAGTAAATAATAAATCAGGAAAAAGAGTTTTGAGAGAAAACCATATGGCACTGTATCAGTCTTGTCGAGAAGTTTTTGGAAGCCTCACCTCTATCCTGGCCCACAGCAGACTGGTTTATGGAAGAATGCAAGATTCCATCTGATTGAACACTGGAAGGTCTGGGAGGCATCTGACTTCCTGAGAAAGGCAGATACACAATTTCTAAATAATACAGCAATAATCAGTGACTTTTTAACTAAAACTGCATCATAAAACATTGCTCTGGTGTATTCTTATACACAACCAATCAAACATTTAAACACACAAAATTTAGTATATGTTTTTCATGGTCTTAAAGACATTAAATTTTATTTATATAGCACTTTTAACAATGGACATAGTCACAAATCAGCTTTACAGAAAGTCCCTATACGTGTACTTTTTTACTGTGTACCTTATTAGCCATTTTATAGTTTAACAGGTTTTCACGCTCACAGCATACTTCCTTATGCGTTATTTCACAATGTTAAAAGCTGCATCTGGAAGGCTACCAGCGTTGGAGTCATCTCATCACCCTCATGCCATCTGGCTCCACCAGTATCTGCAAAAGCTTTCCCCCACTGAGGTGGTCAAACTACTACTGCCTCTCAACACACATCTGGACTAATCACGACCCTTCCCAACACCTGCCACACACTTGGACTGTAAAACGCTTAAAATAAAATTTCAATCTATAATTTGAGAGTAGTCAGGTGCCCACCAGCAGGTGAAAGGGGTCCTGTGCGAGAAGGTGTTGCACTGGCAGGCGAGCCCACGGGTGATGGCGAAGGGCCACGGATGCCCGGCATGTGAGGCGAGGTGTGTGGGGAGAAAGGCGACTGAGCTGGATTGCTCTGCTCGCCCTGACTGCTGGAGACACCAGATGTGCTGACCCCCGGACTCAGCGCACCCTCCGTGCCCGTGGGCAGGTCATCGATAGAGCCCAGGTCCTGAAACAGAGAGGGGAAGCAAGAAAGAAGAATGTGACTATTAGAGATTAATCCAAATTAACAGGTTTTTAAGGGAATCAGACAGATTTAATTCACATGCATGTAGAACTGCTGGTTCTCACACACAAATAAGAAATTGAAACAAGAACAAAAGAGTATATTAACCAGCAACAATATGCACATACAAAGAAGAAAATAAGCTAGTCTGACAAGGCTTATACTTATTCAATAAGAAAAACTGTCAGAAGATTTTAAAGAGCTGAGTGCGTGGAGGCATGGGAACACTTGTGAAGACATTTTAGTGTGTAAACATAAGTTTATGAGAATATCCACCAGTAGGGGGAAGGAAGAGGAGAAAAAGGAGATTTAAAAAAAAAAAAAGAAAAACCACCCACACATACTGGTCAGTAGCCAAGTATTTCCATAGAAATCTCACACTTCCTTCAGACTGGCAGCAGCCCAGAAGTCTGTGGGTTTGCACTTGAAACGGTGCCCACTACTATTTTTGGGAAACCATGACCTAGCTGATAAACTCCAGGGACAGGAGGAGGGCGCTAATTCAGACTAGGCTAGCCTTACAGAGGGAACTCAACCATAACTTAATACAAAACACCCATTCCTATGTATTCCCGTCTGCATTACTTCACCTCTCTCTCACCCAGTGTCAACTCCATACCTGCTTTCACCATGTTACCGAGTGAGCAACAACAACTGTGCAAAGGAAACATCAGTTCGGTGGCCAGTACTACATCAACAGCTCCTCTTAAATGTGTCCATTTACCAGTGTTTATCAACAAAAAACACATTAACAGACTGCATTTCATTAACAAAAGAATATATATTGTGCAGGTGTTTTGATATTAACTGACTCTGCCTATATTAGACTTGGCTAACCAACTGATTTGAACTTCTTTATTCTGCAAACATACCCTACATCTATGCTACTGAAATTTAATTTCCTTTTTTTTAAAAAAAAGGAAAAAAAAAAAGGGAAAAGTCAATATTGCTTAAATCGGACATATACATATCATTAGCGCATGGTTTCACCTCCTACAGCCTCAGTAGCACTTTATTTACACGGCAGAAGACAGACATTTGTCCGAAACCTCCTGTTTAGCCCATAACATTGAAGCAGGGTGGAGGAAAGAGATGGTACAGCTTCACATGTTTTAGCTTCCTAAAGACTACTCACACCGGGACTTTTTTCTGAGCATTAAACTGTCCGTTTAACGCCAGTGTCTAAATCAATGGCTGTCAATGGGAGTGTTCACACCCACGCGTAAAACACGTGGCGTCAAACCGTAAACTTTAACAACGTCTCGGGGTTCTTATTTTTTTTTGTTGCTGCGCCACGTTAAAAACGGTCTGACCAATGAGATTCATGCTTTTGCTCACGTGCCCGGAGCCGCTGACGTTACATAAAAACCACGACTTGGTGCCACTCAAGCACAAAACTGTCTCACAGAGCACGTCAATACCTGAATAAGACGACGATGAAATAGCATTGTTTGTTTCTTTGTCTCTTCCCTGTAAACGTTTCACATCTCTGCTCAATGATAATCCGCTGATTGATAGTCCATTGTGTTTATTTTGCACCTGCATATAAGTATTATTGACCTCTTATTCAAATAGCCAAGTGCCCAATTATTGCACCATAGTATTATCATATTGACCACAAAAAGACTATTCATAGTCAACACTTCATCAATTTGCAGGGACGGTAACATTTTTGGGCACAACAATACTTGCCTTATACCCACCCCCTCCCAAAACCAAAAAATTGATAAAAAATTAAATAATTTGGGTCTTCCAAAAAGTGTGAGAGAACGGCTTTTTGCAAACACGTAAATACTAACTCTCTTCTTCTCAGTGATAAGCGGGTATCAGAAACGGAAAGTTGTGCAGCGCCACCTTGTGTATCGGGGTATTTCTGCTTTTCAGTAAGCGCCATCCACTGTCGGAGTGAAATGGCACTTTCATTCAGCGCGTCGCTCGTATTTAACGCGTGGGTGTGAACACAAACGCACTTAAAAATAAGTGAACAGGGCCTAACCCTGCATTTATATTAGCGAGCAACAAGCCATCGTATCAAAGTGTGCGCAACTGTTGTCTCCTGTGGGTGTGTATCACACGTCCAGTGTTTCTAGTTCTAATGAGATAGGGTAGCAGCCAAAACTTAGCCTACAGCACACCATTTATGACAGTATACAATTTGTCTCTCTTCAAAATGTATTTAAAATGAATTCTCATAGTTAAAGTGAAAATTGGTTGTTTGAATGACATGTTACATGCAAGGCTTCATATTAGATCACTCACCCGAGGCACCAATGATCTCTGATACTTCTTTTTTGCTCTATTTTTCTTCAAAATGTCTCTATACACATTTAACTTGAAGTTGGATATGACCGGAAAAGACGAAACCACAGTTAAAAGGGTTTAAAAAAAAAGAAAAAAGAAAAAAAAAAAAAAAAAAGGAAATGGGATGTAACTGCAGGTAGGAAATAAGTTGAGAGAGGGGAAATGTAAAAATGTGGTACCACACCCCCCATATGATTGGCGTGAGGAATCATTCAAGACAATGGTTTTGTTGCTTTACTGTGTCATACCTAATTTGCATAAAGCTTGTTGCTCACTGCTATCGCAAAAATCATGGCTCCACGTCATGTGCGTACATACAAATGGATAATCACCGTGAACTCACCTTGATGAAGAATTACATATTAGCACGCTTAATCAGTTATGACCCTAAGTTTATTGCTCTATTTTGCTCCTTAGTAGAATAGCAGACTTGATTACGGTCCACAGGACGGTTTTAAAACACGGATTCTAAAATCATTCAGTGGGCTGGATTAGAACCTTCATCGGGCCGGCTCCAGCCCACAGACCATATGTTCGACACCCCTGATGTACACAGTCATCCCCCGCCCCACTGTGCCGCAGCCTTTCATTTCAGCAGCGGCGGCAGCAAGTCAAACTGCTGACTGCACAAGACGAGGCTGGCAAACTCTCCTGCTCTGCACATTCCATTCACCAATACTGAACACTCATCAGAGCCAGCAAATGCCCTGTCAAAGCACAGATCATACTAACCTCACCAACTGGAATGCACACACCGTTTATTACAACAAAACAAAGAAAGAAATAAACAGGTGTAATAACTGAAGTAGGACTAAAACGAAATTATTTTATAAATCAAATTAAACCATTTAAATTAAAATAAAAAACCCTACAATTAGATAATTGTAAACATAAAAACTTAATTTTAAGGTTCAAATGGATCATGTTCTCTTTTTCTCCACACATCTCTCTCTCTGTCTAAGCTGTAATACATCAGTGGCCTTCAGGCACACTAAATTATTCCCTCATTAAACTGACATTTCTACACTAGTCTTTTACATATTTTACTACTCTGATCATAACATTTACTAGAGCAAATATTCTAACCAGCAAAAAAAAAAGTGGGATCAGAAATCAGAGAAAGCACGGTGGATATCTGACGCCATAATAAATAGCAAAGACATTAGAAAGAGACATTTTTATACATAAGGAAGCTTGATTGTTTTTTCTATTGATTTTATTATATTTATACATCATATAGTATATTTGCAATATAAGTGATGTGTGTGTGAAAGCTGAACTCTGAACTGAAAGTTTTTCTGCTTTTAAAAAAAAAAAAAAAAAAAGATTAGTAGTTTATTAAAGAGAACAATATCGGATGGGTATCAGTGTACTCAAATCTTCAGTATGGGGGATCAAGCCATCTCTAATTTTCACAATTAGGAAAAATATTTCACACAAATTTCCTTATGGTCTGATGTTTGCAAATGTAACTGCTCACTGAGAAAGTCACTTACTAGAAAATTATCATTAACATGCTCACAAAAAGCAAATGATTAACACCTTCTGGAGCCGTACAGTGTTTTCATATCAGCATCATATTCACTAATGCCATTTTCCTATAAAACATTTTAACATCTGAGAATGGGAGAATACTAACTGAATAGTCAGCAGTGAACTGAACATGAAAAACAATACCACACTAGTGCTGGGTAAGTACTGTTTATTCTGGTTATTGCTGCAAAATAACGAAGTGAAAGAGAAATGTATGTACAGTGCTGTGCATGCGTGAGAGCGCACATGTACGTGTACGTGTGTGTGTGTGTGTGTGTGTGTGTGTGTGTGTGTGTGTGTGAGAAGCAGGTTCAACATGCAGTCACAGACTCAATGACCTCAGCTCACTGACTCCGGTTGCTGACCTTGGTCTGTTTCCTTTTCTCAGATATCCACACTCACTTCTGGTCTATTCACACTTTAACACGGTCTCAGTTCCCGAACATTAGCAAGAGTGCTATTCGGCTAGCCCCGATAATGGTTCCAGTGGGATTTAGGCCTTGATTCATCTCTACCTACACCAATAGAGCGATGCAGCAGCACTTTAGTCTGTCCAGCTCCCCCAACTCATCAGTACATTCTGCTCAAACAGATAAACCTTCATGCTTCACCAACATCAACACCAATGCTCTCAGTATCTCGTAGATCACTAAATAGACAAAGAGTCTCTGCCACAACTCAGCACAACATGCATGTGCATTGCATTCAAGGACTTTGAGTCCAGTTGAACAACCGTTTGGCTTGACAGGTCTACTAGGCCATACGTTACCTTATTTACCAAATAAATGACCATTTTTATGTAACAGTAAAAATCTAAAATGTTGGTTTGACCCAATAATGCAGAAGAGTCTCTCTCTCTCACACACACACACCAATTATGTAATATAACAAGTCCACTACATATAGCCTATATAAGAGTTTACAAAACTCTAGTACACACAGCTTCCAAAGAAACAGGATGCAAAATAGTCGAAATACAGAGTGTCCGAAACTGGAACAGGAACTGATGAGAGTAAAACTACACATACTTCGTTTTGTGTTGACTATTCACAACACACGCTTTACATGTTCATCCTTACACTTTACACAATTTCTCAGCCCATGTTTAATGTTTTTGTGGATTTTGCTCAACATATTCCCACTGGATCCTGACATGAACTGGTTTGGACAGTCTGTATAACATTAATGTATATAAATAGCTCTGCGACTTACAAATTGTATATAAGATTATAAAATGTAAAATCAGGTTATATAACGTCATTGCTTCAAGTGCACTACCCGACAGGACTAGGACATCAAAGGGCTGTCCAACAGAATTCATCAAGCTTAGCCAAGCTTCAAAACTAACCAGACACAGAGCAGGTTTGACCAAAAGCATGTGTTGCCATAGTAACTGAGCTGGGCTTAGATTAGCTTCCTTTCTGAAACTAAAATTGATGGAAATTAGCCAGGCTTATTAAAGTAAGCCTATTTTATCGAGTTAGCTTTTTGTGGAACACCCCTTTGCGCTTTTGTTTTTAAGGACTGTCAACACCTAGCATTGTCCCGCTGTGACGTGGAAGAAAACCACAAATTTCCACAGGAATACAAAACAAAAATACAGCATTAAACAATAAATTAGCACCAGTATCATTATTCACGTCATATATATTATATAGAGGTGAAGCTAAAAAGGTTCCACACCCATAGCTGGAGCGTTGAAGCACAGAACTCTGCCATGAGGGGGCGCTCCCATTCCATAGCACTAGTGTGCATGTGGAGGAGAGGGAGAATAGGGTGGTGAAAGAGGGAGAGGCCCTCTGTCTCAACAGCAGCCATTACTGCAATTCACCATAGCTTCAGTACTATAGCTGTACAAACTGCACACTGAGCATGACTGCACACACTCCTGTGACTGAACATGGAGAATTAAGCATCTTTCCTAATATACACTCCAGTTAATAATAAGCCTGTTAATATTCCAGGTATGGTAGTGGATGTTGGATTCTAGCATCATTACAAGCCTGTTACAAGAAATAATAAAGGATTACATCTGCATTAAAAACTGAGAAGCTGACAAAAGTATTTGAATATGAATTTTGCATGATTGAATTATGTACACAATACATTAGATATATTTCCTTTGTTTTTCTCTGGTATGTTGAATAAAAGCACATTTTCTTAGATTTGTTTCCTTTGGGTTTTAGGCAAGATTTGCCTTTACCAGGTTACCATTTCAAATTGTTTTCTACAGCGATGTTAAACACACAGTGCTAGTGTAACAAATGTATAATGCTAACATGAGTGTGCTAGCAATTGTTAGGAGCTAATAACCAAAGTAAACCTGCTTAAAAGGAAACTGGCCATTTCAGTAGAACATTAAAAAACTGACCCAGTATGGTTCATACGTTCTGTTATGACTCCATGTTTCTTCACATCACTTCACGGACATGAGCGTGACAGATGACTGGGATCAGTTAAATACTGAGAGGGCTAGTTTAAAAATATGTGTAGCTACATGAACTTACCAAATAATTAGCAAACAATCTGAATTAAATGTAATACATTTTTGCACAATGGCACAGTATAAGTGCAGACAGTGTGTTTATGATGTACAGAACCATTCCTATTGTAAGATATATTGCAAAGATTGGGAATTGGGGATTTTGGAGTGGATAATGCATCAGAAATGTGTTAAATAATATTTTTAGACACGAACACAGAGAAAGAAGAAATGTCTCCATTTTCCAATCCTCACATTTTCAGGGTAGTTTCAGGGATTGTGTGTAATTATTGTGTGGTAGTTGGGTTGGAAATTCTGCTTCAATCTGTCAGCCCCAGTTAACGATGTTAGCTTGAGCACATGTCTAAAATGGTTTAAAACGAGCTGCTAGAATCTATGTTGGATGAGTTTATTTTCGACTCTCAATTGCCACTACAGAGTTACTCTAAAAATTCAGTACATAGTATCCTATAGCATAAGCCAAGCGTGATAGCGTTCAACTTCATTTGGTTTAAGCCTGCATTGTTATACAGTGCTGTGAAAAAGTATTTGATTTCTTCTGGTGTTGTGTATCTGACATACTAAATAGTTTTAGATCTTCAAGTGAAATACAACATACAACAAAGGCAACCTGAGTAAACACAATACAGACATGTATTACAGAAATTACTGAAGCAAAAAAAACATTATTCAACACATTTCACCCATGTGTAAAAAGTAATTTCCCCATCAAAATTAAAATCTGGTTGTGCCACCTTTAACGGCAATAACTGCAACCAAACTCTTCCAATAACTTGAGATCAGTCTTTCACTTACTTCTAGGACTAGGACTTACTCCTATGCTTTGGATCATTGTCTTGCTGCAGAATCCAGTTGAGCTTAAGTTTCAACTTACAGACTGAACATCGGATATTCTCCTTTAGGATTTTCTGGTAGAGAGCAGAATTCATGTTTCCCTCAATTATTGCAAGTTGCCCAGGCCCTGAAGCAGCAAAGCATCCCCACACCATCACACTTCCACCACCATGCTTGACCGTAGGTATGATGTTCTTTTTGTGGATTTCAGTGTTTGATTTATGCCAGATGTAACGGGACACATGTCTTCCAAACAGTTCCACTTTCGACTCATCAATCCACAGAACATTCTCCCAAAAGGTTTGAGGATCATCAAGGTGTGTTTTGGCAAAATTCACACACGCCTTAATGTTCTTCTGGGTTAGCAGTGGTTTTCACCTCGCCACTCTCCCATGGATGACATTTTAGCCCAGTCTTTCTGATAGTGGAGTCATGAACAGTGACCTTTATTGATGCAAGAGATCTGCAGGTCCTTTGATGTTTTCCTTGGCTCTTTTGTGACTTCCTGGATGAATAGTTGCTGTGCTCTTGGAGGAATTTTAATTTCTGAAACAATTATTGTTTTAATGTTATGTTTGTTACGTAATGTTATGTTTGTTATGTAATGTTATGATTGTTTTTGCCCAATCTCTTGAATGGTGCCAAGAATTTTTGAGTTGACTGTAACTATGAGCTGTGCTTTCAATCATCTTTCTTTCCTGGGCTACCCTGATAATATAGTGAATAATTTTTTTTTTTTTTTAAACCCGGCTATGTATCTAGGGGAGGTTTGTGCCGTGTCTGTCTGTCTGTGTCTGTGTGCGAGTGTGTCCTTTTGTTTTGGTGACAATAGCACAGGGAGGTGCACCATACAGCACAGACGCCTCGCTCAAGCAGTCAGCTGGTCCAAAACAAAGAACAGAAGATATAGGATAAACCTGGCATATATGAATTGAAGCTAAAATAGCACATTATTCTCCGAGTGAAAGTAAACAAGACACAGTGCATTACTTTTTTAAAATCAGTGCTTATGAAAGTATATGACAATACATTTAGTGAAAATAAAAGACTCAATGGGAACCCACACTTCCAAACACTGCCAAGTGTGCCAATGCTTTAATCTTGAGGGAAAATCTTAGCAGGTGATATAAATAAATAAATTTAACAAACCACACACAAGCAGTTGTACAGTTTCAGGGGTTGAATCTCAAATGTCCTTCTAAACTACTCAGAAGTGCACTAGATAGGGTGTTCAGTTCCATTACATTATGTACAACAAACTACTACTGAAAAATTCTGCTCCTGAACAGAAACAATTCCAGCCAGTGACACTAAGCACAACAATTCTGTGTTTGATCAGTTTATGGCCTGCACTAGTTTCATCTCCACTCATTCATCTGGTTCGTTCGCTCACACGGTACCAAGAAGGGTTACTAAATTTCACACGGGTACTTCAGTACACCATGGTTCCCGTGGAGCTGGAAATAGCAGGAGGAGGATTATGGGTTATTAATCAAAACGGGGCACATGGTCCAGTGGAAACACACTAATATACAACACTGAACTGCCAAGATGATGCAGGATGCAGTTTACTTCTCTGTTCAAGCTGAAACCTTTTAAATCAGAATAATCTCATGCTCCACCAGTTTACCTTTACTGATTTATAAATCTGTTTGCAATTTATTTCATGCACATGCACAGAATTAAATATTCTCATATTAAATAAAACACCAAGAAAATGCTAATACGTTAGCACGAAGATTTACAATGTATAGAAGAAACCTGAAAAGAGAAAAAGGGGATGGAAGAAGAGAGACAAGTCTGCAGTTACGGCACAGCCTTGGTGTGGCGCAGTCAGTTGAGAGAGCGAGAGAGAGAGAGAGCGCGAGCAGGAGGAGGGGCAGAGAGGACAGGGTGGGTGTAACAGAAAGAGACAAACAGAAAAAGGACACAAAGTGGGAGAATCAAAATAGATAAACTAGCTTTTCCCTCAAAAGAAACTATTATATTTCCTGAATAGAGAAATGATTTCCTCTTCTTCAGTTCCTCCAATTAATATGGTACAGAAATGAAAAAAGAGCAAACCAAAACAGTCAGTGAGCACAAGAGCGAAAGAGAGCACAAGTGAGAGAGCGAGAGAGCGAGAGAGAGAGAGAGAGAGAGAGAGCGCGAGAGAGCGCCCCTGAATCTGAATTAAACAGGCACATGGACAGGAAGCAAAGGCCCCAGAATAGCAACAGGAAACACGCCCCAGACTCTGAATACAGCAATAACACAAGCTCAGAAAACAAGGCAGAGAACAGTAGTGAGCTGCTACACAGGCAAAGCCACTTTACACAAAGACATCCAGAGACGAGAGATAAAATAGTGAAAGAAGACAAAGATTAAAAAATAGCAGGAAAGATGGTACAAGTCTGGTATCACTGGTGCATTTGGTATTAAATGGTGTTGAGACTGAGGGAGAAATGTAAATGACCTTCCTTTTGTATAATAATGATTCAGATCAAGCCTGGCCTCTCTCACTTCCTCATGCCTAAATTTCCTCCACCGTTAATGCACTTCAGTTCCTGTTTTATTTGTACATCACTTTCAATACACGACACAAAGCAGCGTTACAGAAATCCGAACGTTGATTCAGATTCAAAGTGAACGATCCAGAGAAGACACAGGCGAAGAAAAACGTTGTATTAGCGTCCTTTTCATGACAGGTTGGCAAACAATTAAATCTGCAACCCCCCCCCCCAAATGAGTTCTTATATTTTATTTTAGAACTGATAATCGGTCATTTATTTTTTTCGATTAATATATATTACATTAACACAACATTTACATTAACACAACTATTTATACACAAGCCCTGCTTTGTAAAGTTTACAGGTTACAATCTTCTACGTGGCATTTAATATAAAATGTTCCTATGCCTTAGAGGACCTGGAGGTCGCAAGCTTTTTTCCACCATCACTTGATTATTATGCCTGGGTCTGATGGTGATTGAGTTCATGTTGGGCATAAAAGGTAATGAACTGAAAACTGAAGAAATTCATTTTTCATTGACTCGGGGTATTCTGCTAAAACTAGCGGTATCACATTGCATACATTTGACTTCATACGCCATCACCTGGGAAACGGTGTATACCAATTAGTAAAAAAAACAAAAAAACAAAAACAACAACAAACAAACAAAAAAAACCCTAGTGTTCCAAAATTGCACTAAAATGTGTACTAAAATTTATACACAAGACGGTAGAGTACATAATGCATAGTGTAAGTGTATAGTACATCATTTGGGACTCAACTGTAGTATTTACTCTCCAATGCGTGTTATCAGAACAGAAGTTAACCTAGTGAGTAAACATGCCTCCTGCTGCGCGCAGACCGACTAATCGATAATGGAGATTTGTTGACAAGGATTTTCATAATTAGTTATTATGGATTTCACTCATTAGCTGTTGCAGCTCTATTTCACTTAATCCAGCAATCCTGTATAGCAATGTGAGTTACAAACAGAGGAATGTTTACAAAGGACACTAGTGAAGTACTGAGCAACAGGTGAGTGTAAGTAGGTAATAAAAGGCTGAGAGCGGGGTGTGGCAATATGCACGGTACCTAAAAAAAAAGTCAAATAAAAAAACTGAAAAAAACAACCAGATTTGTAAATTCAGCTTTTCATAACTGAATGCTGGATTAGCTAAAACTGATTGAAACCAAAGTGCGCTGTTGCTCTTTTTGATGCCAGCAGCTCACACGGAAACGCAGCAGAAACGTGTATGGTATTGAAAGCTTGACGTGATGCTTACGTAACCCATCCAGTAAGAAGCAGGGGTTAAAAACAGTGACTACGTTTACATGGTCAGCAGTAATCTAATTATTGACCTTACTCTGATTAATATAATAATGTGATTAAGGTGTTTACATGACTTGCTTTTAGAATACTCCTTTCATGTACCAATTTTACATGTTATAGAACATAATTAGATTAACGGCACACGTCATTACGTCACCGCGCCACGCCGTCCCTCCAGAATTTCACGTATCAACATACAGATCGTCTTCGTTATGGCACCGTATACAGTTTTGGGTGTTTTTATTTAATTTTTTTACGAACTCTTTAAGTGCAGTTAATTATTTGTCATGCTGTACGTGCTAATAGACAACTGCTTGAAGCCGTGGGCTGCGTCTCAAACCGCGTACTTACCGTCTATATAGTAGCCGAGATACATGTATTTTTCCCCACTACAGGCCTATATAGGCAAGTATGCGGTTTGGGACGCAGCCGTGCTCTCTTGTTCGCCATAAAATGTTGAGCACTGCCGTGTGTGATTGTGTCCTGTCGCAAAATGCGGTGAAAACTCACACGACATGTGATAAAGGTGTTTACATGTCTGTAATACATGTCCATAATGCGACTAAAACAGGAGTACTCCACATGTCTTAATTCGATTAGTGTTTACTTCGAGTATGACCTTAATCAGATTAAGGTAATTAAAATTGCTGTTTACCTGGTAGTTTCTTAATCAAAGTATTGTCTTAATCGGATTAATAGTGGATTATTGTTGTCCATGTAAACGCACTGAGTGACAGCACTGAATTCAAGAATGTGCTTCGATGTGGACCAGCAACATAAAATTCAAAAGTCGAGCAAATTTCACTGCTATTTCTGTAAAACACTATGTGCATATTATATCATATTCCACAAGATGGCAACACAAATCTAGGAATCTTCATAAACATGCATCAGAAGACATCCTTAGCTCCATCACAGTAACTTAAATCCATAATAGTGTAATATTTAACTGCCTACTGTCAAGACTTTATTGAATTACACAAAGACACAGCTGAGAAAGTCCAATAAAATACATTTTACAGTCTTGTTTACATTAAAGGTCTACAGATTTAATCAAATTAATGAGCTAAGTGAAAAAAGCCAGAATGGCCAGTGTTGTCAGGGTCAAATTGGAGAATCCTGTTTTTAAGAAGTACCCTATTCTCAATTCATACAAAATGTCATGCTAATGTGTCTGGCAAGTTTTTATGCATTTGCATCCAACACATACAACATGTAATTTCATATTATACCACAAGATGGCAGCACCAGTCAATAAATATGCATAAACGAGCATTTCTGATGTCCTTATTTCTATTCTAAAGAGGGACTTGTGTTCTCATTTTGTTCGTTTTGATAACAATTACAGTGTTTATTTATTAACGAACACATCACAGTTTCTAGTTAGATTTAATGTTGTGGAACATCCAGGAGACAAGTTAGTTCCTGTTCTCGTTTCACTATAGCGGTGATAAAACAGTCTTTCTTCACCAGCCAACACTCGCTCACTTACACAGCATGTCATTTTACTGAGAACTTCGTCTGTCCTGAAGACTTTTCTGAGCTGTGAAACTCACAGATGTTAACTAAATGTCTACGAACAAAAACGTCACAGTGTCGACGATTATAAGTTTTACTTTGTTAAACAGCATGTTTTAAAATTTTATTAAATCTTCAATTATGTGGAGCATCCACCATACACAGTCCTGTGTATGAGCTGTTACTATAGAAACAAAAACAAATTAGAACAATCACATTAAATAGAAACCTGTCGTTCATGTTACATCTGGTAGATGTAACATGTATTACATCTGGTAGTATGCTACATACTACTGTCCGAGCCACGCCGTTATACAGAAACAACCAATCAGATTCAAGCATTCAACCACGCTGTGGTATACTACATTTTAGTAAACTATTCTGTCGTGTGGAACATTAGTGGAACTAGAAAATGATGATGACAAGCATGAAGTGGAATTATCAGGCTTTTTCTTATTTCTATTATTCTGATTCTGCACTAAAACACAATGGGCAGCCAAGACCTTTAGACATAGAAACACCAAATTTTCTCACATGATGCCCCAAAGTTTGGGGGCAGAGTCATACATCGAGGGTGGAGCTCAATTCTGCTAATCTGTAAGTAGATTTTTTGAAGAAGACTTCATAAAATATAAATACATGTAAAAAAAATTTTTAAAAAGATTGACAGTGCATTGACCAATCAGATTTCAGCATGCAATTGACAAGGTTAATACTGAGCTACGATCATGAATGTTAAGTTCCTCTACTGAAGTTGACACAAACTGGCCAAAAGGGGGCTTAAATTTTTTGCACATAAACACAAGCATATCTCTTGTAAAATAAAATATACAGTAGGGCTAGGCAATATAAATATTGAGATCATGATAGAAAAGCATATTGTGAATGAATTTAAGATATCTTGCGTTTTTTCAATTACAAACTGACTGGAAACATGCTCTTTTGTTACAATTTTGTACTTAATCATTAAATGTATTAAAACATTTCAAATTATATGTTGTATTTTTCAAAATAAAATGTACTTGTATACATATACACACACACATTTTTTCTTCTTCATTCTTTGGCTGAAACCATAAAAATGTGGCCCCACACCTCCAAAAATTGTTATATTAAATGGCATAATATGCTAAACCTACTTTTGTGCACTAGTCCTAAGCTTTTTGTCCTAACATTGGTGTCAAATTACTCAGTGTGAATTTCCATAATGATTCATTTATTTATTTTTTTAAATGTTGAGATTTGTAAACAAAATAGCTACCATATGCCATGTAATCCTAGTGTGACAGAGCCTGGCTTATTCAAAATAGAACAGCTTGCACTGAATCGAACACAATTTAAACACTACGCATGTTCAATACAAAGTTTTCCCAGGAACATTACGTCTGATCGAGCTCAAATTTGGTGTGCTGCATCAACGTGTTAATCTGTAAGTGAATTTTTAATGATGACTGGCTTACTTCAAAAACAGAGCCGTCTTCAGCCAATCAGATTTCAGCAGGCATTTCACACTATTGCGCTACAGTCACAAACCTTTATAACTATATTTATCTAGGTTACTTCATTATTCTATGTAACAAGACCAGAACTGGCCAATTGTGGTGATATTTGCAAGGATTGTTTGGACCCCGCACAATGCTCACAATCATTAAAGAATGCCTAGCATTTCTTTTCCTATGAGATTAAATAATTTTAAAACAATTCTTGAAACAATGGAAACTCCAGGAAACATTAACACTACTCAGTTCTGTTTCTAAAAAACAGGTCGTGCAGTTGAACACTTGCACATTGCCAAGCAAAGCAAAAACAATGAGGGAACAAGCTGAACCTGTTGAGCCTGTTTCAGTGCACCAGCGTTTTACTGTTCTCAGTCTGTCAGTAGTTTCTCATTTCAGGTTCATGAATGCTCGGTACTGACCAGATTTATTATGTCTTTACATTTGTCTGATCTGGGTCAAAGATGAACAAATCTAGACTTAGAGGTACATGAAACGAGTACACGAGTTTAGTGTTTTCTGTGTTCTAGCACGATTCTTCAATGCTTACAGGTGAAGGGCCTGATCATGCAGAGAAAAGAATAAAGCATGGGACTTGACCCTCTGGCTTTGGAGTCATGGCACTCATGTTAGCTGATGTGATCACATTGCTGTGAACTGCTGAAGGGGTTTGGACTTTAAATACAAAAGCTGGCTGGCTATCACGACTGCCTCTGACTTGACATAACCACTTACCGACTCTGGTAGTGTGTTAAAGGCCGAACAGTTTGATTTGCACTCCACCTTTCCACTTCTGGGGGAAAACGCTCTTGTGATTTCAATAGTCTTGCAAAAAGAACACCGGCTTGCTAGAGCAGACATAAAGTTTAACTAAAAGTCTCAGGGTTTTTTTTTCTCCTGTGTTAAACATGACCTTAATTTAAAAGGACAGAAAAAAAATCATCAGATTAAAATAAGCATTTCCACATCTTCAATGTGCTGGTGAGGCAGAGTGCAAAATGAATAAACAGAACTATTGCAGCCCTTTGGAGCTTTTTGACAGAAATAGTAGGAACTCCATTCCCCCTCTTTAGAGCAGAAGTTTTAAAGTGCAAAATGAATACTAAAATAAAATACGCTCTCCAGCCATGTTATTAGGATCACACTCATTCATTCATACATTCATGCAATTACCAAAATCAGCCAATCATGTGGCAGCACAATATATAAAATCAGGGGAGGGGTTTTAATGTGAAAATATAATTTGTGCAAGTTTGTTGCTATATGTTGCTCAGCTGAAAACAATTTTACTACGTTTGCTCTGAATACTTCCAGTACAAGCCAAGTTATTGACAGTCTACATTAAGTACAAACGGTAACCACTGATTTACTGACTCGGATTAGTAAAGAAGACACAAACTTGTGAGAAGCGACACTTAGAAAAACGTCGATCGCTGAGGTTTGCTCCGTTTCAAATGCCAGGAAAACATGTACAGATCCGAGGTCAGCACAGACATTGCCAAATCTAACATTAGCAGACTTTCACATACATGTAACTCAACAATATATTACTGTACAATGGTGAGATCCTGAAGGCTTTTAATAGTATAGAAGCCTAACACTACATCACCGCTGGATGGGTCAATGAAACAAAGCTGCGGCACTTGAAAGAGTTTAAAAACATGTCGGGTTAAGTAAACAGCCTTATCACTTTATCAAGCTTTATAAACAGAAACAAAAGCTTGTGACGTTACTAGACAGTCAACTGTGTAGCCTATGTGGCGACTTAAATAACTACCGTTAGCTAGACCTACCTGCAGGATGATGCGTAAATAAGCAATCGTATTTTTCAGGGATGTTTGTTTAGACAGGTGTTGTACGCAACTTGATATGACTGAACGTTTATCATATTTACAGTTGACAAAAGTATTACTTTGTATGTAATACTTACCGTTATCTTACTAGCTCTACGTATCTGTCACAGACAAATGCTGGGATCATTTATAATTTGTCACGTAGCCGAAGTCATCAGCCAAGATACCTACTAACAAGTGCTCATTGGTATGCAGTTTTCTCCCATGATTGCTGCTAACCATTATCTTTGTTGATCAGGATATTTTGGAACGGACTAGAATTAAATATCTTTATTTGTCTATGGCTATTGTCGCATCCCACAGCACAGCATAATGAAGGCATATTGATGCTGGTCAGTAAACGTAGAATCTTTCAGTCATAAACATGGTGGCAGGAAACAGATGAACAGATGCACGGGGGGTGCTGATGTTGCTTTTGGAGCATATGGAGTTCAGTTCAGTCAGTTTTCAGTGTGTACACAGGATGAACTTCGTAATGGAGCATTTTGGTGGTGAAGTGTCAGGGGTTAAGGTAAAGGCCTCCAGCCAAAGGGATTTCCTAGGGGGGAAAAAATAACCCAGCCCGGCCTCTGCTCAGGATAAATATATAAATAAATAAAAGTAGTAAATAAAAGAAGAGGGAATCACATCCTGAGTGCAGCCCCCACTGGCACAGTAAATACAACTGATTCTCTTTCATGCTTAGCCTTTCCCTCCTTCTGTCTTCTGCTACTCCAGATGAGATCACATCTGATGGAAATATCCATAATTTGCCAACCAATAAAAGCACATACACATATTCAGGATGCTAGACTGCAAGTCATTTTATCCAAACAGCACCATTCATCCAATCACAGAGCAGGACAAATCACCAGTTAGTGTCATTTACATTTCACATGTAAACCTGGTCCAAATATGGGGGGCGGGGGTGTGGGGGAGGGGTGGGGGTGAAAGCTTCACTTTCAGCAGCATGAAATTTCCTCACAGGCAGGGATATGCAGTCTCTAGCCAACTCTGTCACATACAGAGTCAGATTTGACTACAGTAGACCGAGACACTCATGTCCCATTTATGAGTAGTTTTTACCATGCAATTGACAACTTCCCCTCACAACTCGGAAGTGAGTAACTCTTTAGTGGCTACTTGCTGAACAAGAGGAAGAGACAGCACGGAAGCACTCCTTGGTGATCTACACACACTATTACTTTGAGTGGTTAAAAAAAATGGAAAAGGAAGTCATTTTTCACAAATTATAACAACAAACAGCAATGTGCAGAATATAATTTTATGCAACTTCTGAACCAGACACCCTCGAAAGCTTTCGATCTAATGTGACAACAATACCATTCTAATAATATTTTATCGGATTTACTTCAGTTTTTGAGTTTGTTACATTCCAGAAAGATCAGAAAAGTTCACTGAATTATATCCATCTTGGAATCTAATATAAAGCAGGGACAGAGTGCACAGCATATTTTTTCCCCAGTTTGTACAGAAATACGGTAGAAATGTGGTTTTATTTTGGCATTCAGTAAGGCAGCGCTTTAGTGTCATGTTAATAAAGTTCAGTGTGCAGGGTTGCCAGGTTCAGTTTACTGCACATACAGTGAGGGAAAAAAGTATTTGATCCCCTGCTAATTTTGTATGTTTACCCACTGACAAAGAAATGATCAGTCTATAACTTTAATGGTAGATTTATTTGAACAGTGAGAGACAGAATAACAACAAAAAAATCCAGAAAAACGCACATCAAAAATGTTATAAATTGATTTGCATTTTAATGAGGGAAATAAGTATTTGACCCCTCTGCAAAACATGACTTAGTACTTGGTTTAAAAACCCTTGTTGGCAATCACAGAGGTCAGACGTTTCTTGTAGTTGGCCACCAGGTTTGCACACATCTCAGGAGGGATTTTGTCCCACTCCTCTTTGCAGATCTTCTCCAAATCATTAAGGTTTCGAGGCTGACGTTTGGCAACTCGAACCTTCAGCTCTCTCCACAGATTTTCTATGGGATTAAGGTCTGGAGACTGCCTAGGTCACTCCAGGACCTTAATGTGCTTCTTCTTGAGCCACTCCTTTGTTGCCTTGGCCATGTGTTTTGGGTCATTGTCATGCTGTAATATCCATCCACGACCCATTTTCAATGCCCTGTCTGAGGGAAGGAGGTTTTCACCCAAGATTTGACGGTACATGGCCCCGTCCATCGTCCCTTTGATGCGGTGAAGTTGTCCTGTCCCCTTAGCAGAAAAAAAACCCCAAAGCATAATGTTTCCACCTCCATGTTTGACGGTGGGGATGGTGTTCCAGGGGTCATAGGCAGCATTCCTCCTCCTCCAAACACGGCGAGTTGAGTTGATGCCAAAGAGCTCCATTTTGGTCTCATCTGACCTCAACGCTTTCACCCAGTTGTCCTCAGAATCATTCAGATGTTCATTGGCAAACTTCAGACGGGCATGTATATGTGTTTTCTTGAGCAGCGGACCTTGCGCGTGCTGCAGGATTTCAGTCCTTCACGGCGTAGTGTGTTACCAATTGTTTTCTTGGTGACTATGGTCCCAGCTGCCTTGAGATCATTGACAAGATCCTCCCGTGTAGTTCTGGGCTGATTCCTCACTGTTCTCATGATCAATGCAACTCCACGAGGTGAGATCTTGCATGGAGCCCCAGGCCGAGGGAGATTGACAGTTCTTTTGTGCTTCTTCCATTTGCGAATAATCGCACCAACTGTTGTCCCCTTCTCACCAAGCTGCTTGGCAATGGTCTTGTAGCCCATTCCAGACTTGTGTAGGTCTACAGTCTTGTCCCTGACATCCTTGGAGAGCTCTTTGGTCTTGGCCATGGTGGAGAGTTTGGAATATGACTGATTGATTGCTTCTGTGGACAGGTGTCTTTTATACAGGTAACAAACTGATATTAGGAGCACTCCCTTTAAGAGTGTGCTCCTAATCTCAGCTCGTCACCTGTATAAAAGACACCTGGGAGCCAGAAATCTTTCTGATTGAGAGGGGGTCAAATACTTTTTTCCCTCATTAAAATGCAAATTAATTTATAAAATTTTTGACATGCGTTTTTCTGGATTTTTTTGTTGTTATTCTGTCTCTCACTGTTCAAATACAACTACCATTAAAATTATAGACTGATCATTTCTTTGTCAGTGGGCAAACGTACAAAATCAGCAGGGGATCAAATACTTTTTTCCCTCACTGTATATACTGCAAATCAGAAATGCATACCACTGTTAACTTGTTAACGACAAACAGGAAGGAAGCTATTGAAGAAAAACGTTCAGACATTTGACCACCCTGTTTGGATCAATTCCAAAATCTAAACATCTGGTTACAGTGACAAATCCATATAAATCCCACAAACATTCACACACACTCGCTCTTGAGATATCGCGCTGATGAGAATCTCGGACAGGCCTAAAAGTCACAAACCCCACTTTGAGCAGCTCTGTTTTACTGAAAAGGAGCTGTGTCAGACTGCAGTGATGTATGGGCAAGTTCTGCTACTGAAGTCTACATCTATGCTAACTCGTTCCATCGTCCCTCTGATGGCTGATCTAACAAACTTCACTTGAGCTAACAAAGTAATGGAACGATCCATGGCATGGCATGGAGGATTCTGCCAAGAGGAAATGAAAAGAGCATAAGATGGCAGCGAGGAGAATCTAAATTAAAATGAGGGCTATTCAAGATGACAATTTGGTAATATTAAATGTTACCCAAAGCAAGCATTCTGTTGCATGTGTGTGAACTTGGAAAGTTGATTAGACATTTAGGAACTCACTGGCAGACTTGAAGGACGGCCCTGCATGCTGTCCTCTGTACCACTCTTACTGGAGGCCATGGGCTGGTTCGAGGTAGAACCGGAAGCATGGGAACTGAAGGAGTCTTGGGATAGCTCCTTACATGAAAGAAGAAAAAGAGAGGAAGATGAATAGAAGTGCACGGAGGGAACACAAAATTGAATATCATGCACTTTGGTTTGCGATGTGCTGAGTCTAGTTTTGGGACTTCTAAACCTTACATTCAGACTTCTAAACCTTACATCCCAAACTGAGGAAATGTCTCATCATGCAACTTCTCATGAAACACGAAACATTATTTCCCACTTTTTTTGTCAAATGGAAAAAAGGCAATTTAAATGAATTTTTAAGGTAACATGACGAGCACTGCAACCTCAATTTGTAACAAAAATTCTGAGAAGAAAATAATGGATTATCTTCCTCACTATCTGTTGTGGAGATATTGCAGCGGTAGTGTGCGTGTGTGTAAAACTGAGGGGGAGGGGGAGATGGGGAGAACGTCCATCATAAAACTCTACACATGAATGTAAGAAGAATTTCTCTGAAAGGCTTTGAGTGGTGACTTGATATGCACAAGAAGTAAAATACTACAAAAAAATTAAAATCCATGCATTTCTCTGAGTAAACATAAAAACAAACATGACAGCGAGTTTTAATATCAGTGCACGAAAATGACACTTTGTTTTAGTGAAAATCAAAAAAAATGGGTAAACTTTCTCTTAACAACTGCCCAAGCTCCCAAACACCACAAAGTGTTTTTAATCTGTAGTGAAAATACAGGAGTGTACCAGATGTACCAAATGTTTTGTTGCGTAGTGCACCAGGTAGGGTGTTCAGCTCTATTATGTTATGCCATAAGTAGGGTACAAGCCATTTGGGATTTGCCCTAACTAGAATATGGCAGATATTACATGGAAATTAAGATCAAGCTACCCAGATCTATAGGAAAACATTACTGTGGGTAAATAAATCCGCAAGGTTCCTTCATGCATCTCAGAGTTTTTCCTTTGCTGATGTCATCTCTGGCTTGCTCATTATAGATAAATTTACACTTGATTTACATTTAATGATATTTCTGTAAAGCTGCTTTGTGACATTATTGATTGTTAAAAGTGCAATGCTAATAACATTTAACTGAACGGAATTTAAGTAAATAACATTACATTGCTACACAAATTGCTGGCCTCTTAAATTCACCAGAAAAAAAGGAATCAAAAAAGAGAAACCTTTTCAGACACTAATCTACCTTAGATTTCAAGCCGGTGACAGTCTCTGATCAGTCGATGGTCTGCACTTGTGTCGTCTCGGTTCGGCTCACACGGTAGCAAGCAGGTAACTAAATTCTGCACGGGTGCTTAAGTACAGCAATGTTGTACTTGAAGTGCCAACATGGAGGATTATGGGGTTTTTTTCCCTTTTATTTATTTATTTATTTAAAATGCCATGCCAGCTTCTATGGCTATGATAAGAAATGTGTAAGGAACTCTATATAAGGTCTTTAAAATCTATTTTCCCTAAAAACTCTAAAATTGCGTTAGGTTTGACTTTGTTAAAAATTTCTTCCAGAGTTTTGACTGTATAAAAATGATTCTCACGGGGTTAAGACCAGTACAGTCTAATAAAACATGTTTCAAGGATAATGGATTCTGGCATTCTGGCCTTCTATTAATATTAAAAACTTTTGTCATCTTGGAACGACCTTTTCGATGGCGAGTGTAGACGAACTGGTCCCAGCGATTTGAAAACAGAGAAAAGTTTCTTTTGCCAACAATATGGCAAACAATTTCATGGAGTTTGTGGTAAATGGTAAACACTTATATAGCATTTTTTAACCTTAGCGGTTCTACACTGTTCACTGCTTTACACTGTTTCTCATTTACCCATTCACCCACACACACACACCCCCCAATGGCAGCAGATCTACCATGCAAGGCGCTAGCTTGCCATTGGTAGCAACTAGGGGTTCAGTGTCTTGCCCAAGGACACTTTGATTAGTGGACAACCTGCTCTACCACCGGAGCCACAGCAGTCCCACAGTTTGCCATTTGTTGTTAATATATGAGTTTATTGTGGATTTTAGGTCAGTGGGAGACATTGGACACTTTTTGAAATCCGCTGATGGTGCCTCTTTTGCAGCAGTGTCTGCTTCTACATTTCCCGGGTAAGCGGAGTTTTCTCCGTTGGTCTTTAGCTTTGTTGTTTATTGTAGGGCTAGTTTGAGGCGTCTGTTCTCCAGAGAAAGTTAATTTGCTTCTGCATACAAACTGAGTTGGTGACATTCTAAAAGGCCCCTAATGCCAGGGGCCCCTAATGTCATATATCTTGACGATGCACTGTGTCTAATAGTTGGATATATGATTTCCTGGCTGATCCATACACTACACATCGATAATCCAGGCGTGATCGAATCAGTGTTCTGTAAAGATTTAAAAGAAGTGAACTTTCTGCAACCTATTTAATTTAGTTTTAGCTACAACCTTTAAAAAGTTCATGGCTTTAAGACGCTTATCTTTTAAAATCTTTATATGAGGGATAAAACTCTGTTTACTGTCAATAGTTATTCCAAAGAATTTGGCTTCCTTAACTGCTCTGATGTGTTCATCCATGAATATCTCTGGATCAAGATGGAGAGTGTAGCTGGCAAAAATGCATACAAACACATTTGGTCTTTGAAAATTTAAACCCATTTTATGACCAGGACTGCATTCTGCTAATTGTCAGCTGGATTTTCTGTTCAATGTTATTCATGGATTTGCCCCTGTAGCAAAAGCCAATGTCATCCACATAAAGACTGCAATGGATATCCGACCCGATGGCTTTTGCGAGGCCATCGATTTTGATACTAAAAAGTGTAACTGATAAAATACTTCATTGTGGTACTTCTAGCTCTTGTTTATGTGGGTCAGATAGGGTATTACCTACTCTGACTTTAAAATGTCTGTTGTTTGTTATATAAAACAAAATTGCAATAAAAATGGATAAGTGTCCTCTAAAACCAAGTTGCTATAAATCCTTAAAAACACAGAACTTCCAAGTGGTGTCATAAGCTTTCTCCAAGTCCACAAAAAAAAAAAAAAAAAAAAAAAAAAAAAAAAAGCCACTGCATGTTCTTTTCTGATGAAAGAATCTTGTATGTAGCCATCAAAGCTGATGAGGTGATCAACAGTACTTCTTCCTTTTCTGAAGCCACATTGAACTTAAGAGATTTTGCAATTCCAGGATCCATACTAGACATTCTTTAACCATTCTCTCCATGGTTTTGAATAAGCAACCTTTCAGGGCTTTTGGGCAGTAGTTATTGGGGTCATTTTGATCTTTTCCTACGTTGGGGTGGGAATGATGATCATTTCTTTCCAAGAGAGTGGAATATTCCCTGATATCCAAAGAGTTAAAAAGTTTTAACAGTAAAAACAGGATAATGTGAGGCAAATTTTTTTTTAATCGTTAGTGGTTATCATCTGGTCCTACTGTCGTATCATGTGCTCTGTTTATGGCTCGTGTCAATTCTTCCATTGTGAACAGTTGATTATATTATATATTAAAATTGATGCCTTTATTTTCGTCCTGTGCTAAGAGAACTTGGAAGGCATTAAGACAATTTCCAACGGAAGAGTTCTTCTCAAGAGTTTCTACTGAGTATTTGCAATCTCTTGATTTGAAGTTAGAAAATTGTCTTGATATTTGATGTGCTGAATTTAAGCTCCATCATTCCTGACCTTCATCTTGCAAATTAGATTCCAGACCTTTTTTGTTGAGGTACTTGATGTCAGACCAGATACAAATGGTCTCAAACTTTTTCATTTAGTTTCATTTACTGTTCTTCGAGCTTGTGCCCTACTTATTTTAAACTTTACATGATTTTCACTTGTTGTCTTTCTGAAGAATAATCTTTCAGCCTTCTTCCGTTTTTTATAGCTGCCTTGCATTTATCATCAAACCATGGCATCCGTTTGCATTTTGTGTTTGGATATGTTTTTGAAATTGTATTATTTGCAATGGAGATGAGTGTACTGGTGAAATGTTTAATAACATCTGTATCATCTTCAGAGGCTTCATAAAACCTTTCATAGCAAAGTGTTTGAAAATTACACCAGTTAACTTTTTTTTAAATTGCCATCCTGGCTTTTTTTTTTTTTTTTTTTTTTTTTTTTTAATAAAAGAGCTTCTTCTATTCCTTTTAGGGTTAGTATAAATGGAAAGTGGTCGCTACCACAAAGGCCATATACTTGCCATGAAAGGTCTAAAAAATAATTCAGGTTCACAATTTATTTGGTTATTGTTAGGTATGTTCCATGCCCTGGGTGTAGGTAAGTGCTGGAGCCATCATTTAAAAGAAATAAGGCGTGATTGTAAATAAATTACTTTTCACATTGATGCGACTATGAATCACATCATTTCTGATTAAAATGGCTGTGCCACCAAACGTCTGTCTATTAGTAGGACCAAAAGTATTTAAAATTGGAAACATTTTAAAAGAGAAGGTAAAATCTGGTGGTAGATTTTTCTTCTGGAGACAAAAATCAAGTCGGTTGAGAACTGTAAGCAGCGCAACTCTGCAAAATTTCCACAGTTCCATTGGATAAAAATATTTTCCATTCTCACATAGGAAAAATAGGAATATTTCCCCTGATTTTTCCTTTTAGGGATGAACTTCTACTCAGACTATCCCTTTCTTTCATTTCAACATCTTTGGTTTGTTTTGTCTTTTGCTTGCGAACAGCTTGACCTTCTTGTATTTCTATTTGTAGTTTGATTTTCTGTTGAGTTCTGTTGTAAGTGAGCTGTTAGCAGTTGTTAAGCTATCACAGAACTCTCAGAGCATGTTTTGACCAGCCAATTGATTGGAGTGAGCCATCCAACCTCCTGTCTTGGTGAAGTATGAGCCAAAGTACAATGTTGAAACCGTTGCAGCCGCAGAAAACCATATTTCTCAGGCCCAAGGATCTCTTCCTCCACCAACACGAGATGAAGGATGGTATTAGCACATCTAAATGGAAAAAGCTTGTGCAAAAGGTATAATCGAGAAAATTGTAACCCTCGTAAGCAGGGCTCAAGGGTTATTCTCTTTTGCCCAAGGAGAAGACCCTAACACTATGGAGGAAAGAGCGTGCCACTGTTCCTTTCACGAGCTACCACCAAGAAGATGGGTCTCGTGCCATACTCGGTGGAGGATTATGGGTAATTTACTGAGAGAGGACAAAAAACAAAAAAAAAACTCCTTACCTGCTGTGGAGGTGGGAAGCGCTGGAAGGGTGTCTGCTGCTGAGGCTGTGTTGGTGGGGTTTGTGTATAGGGTGAGGGCTGGTGTCCCTGTGGAGGACCATGACCCATGGGCTGCTGGGATTGCTGAGGAGGCCCTACATTGGGCTGCTGTGGAGTTGCGCCTTGTTGCTGCTGTTGAGTAGGAGGAGGAGCAGGGGGAGGTTGCCCGGAACCAGGCGTTGCTTGAGGGAATCCAGGCTGCTGCTGAGAGCCCTGAGCTGACTGAGGTGTACCCTGGGACTGAGAAAGAGCCTGGGATTGGGGATAAGGTGGTTGGGAATGTGGAGGCTGGGGATATGAAGACTGGGCCTGGGGTTGATGGGAGTAAGGAGGCCCACCCTGAGACAGAGGAGGACCTGACTGAGGTTGTGAGTATGGATGCTGGGAGGCTGGGCCACTGGAATGCTGCTGAGGGTATGAACCCTGCTGAAGGCCTCCATGGGGAGTAAGAGGATTCTGCTGACCGTAGTAGCCTCCTTGGCTCTGGCCATAAGCTCCTGGGCCTTGTTGTCCATAACCCATCTATAGCGGAAAAAAAGAAGAGACGGAACAGTACAGTACAGCACAACAAAACAGTTTATCTCTGAACAAATCTCTGAAATAAATTAGTTGTAAAAATTCATTTTCCAACTATTTTACACACTCATTCTAGTCACTTAAGACCAAAAAGGCAAGACAAGATTCAGATTTCACATGAATAAGGCTTTTCTTTCCTCTTGTCCAAATAACCCATCAATAGTAGACATGGACTATAGAAACAGAACAGCTTGAACAATGCGTTCAAAAGACAAATAAAAAGGCTCAAAGGGCCTTCCAATTACTGCTGAGACTCACTACAAACTTAAGGAAACTTAAATCCAAGCTTATAAATAAATTTAAAAATTACTCAAAAAAGGGCTCGACATTTTTTTGGACAAAATATTTTAAGCAGATGCTTGGCCATGCATTAACTAACTATGGCTTTGAGGGTATGTGCACACTGAAAGCAAATTCCCTATCCAATATTTTGCAGCTTTAAATTTTCAAAAGGAAAAAAAAGGTATTGCTAACAGCACAAATCCACATGCAAAATGTGGGATTTGTATGGTACTGACTATTCATGTTGTTCAACATGTTATCAACGTGCTGTTACCCCACTGCAAATGATTGTCTGTGAAGACAGTTCCATTTATCACGTTCCTCCCCAAAAAAATAATAATTTGGACCAATACCTTAGTTCTAGCTATATACTGGTCTAATGTTAGTTAAGCCCTACATATAACTTCAGACTGTGATTTGAAGCTCAAGCACAGTTGGGTTATGCAGCAAAACAAGGATCTGAAGCCCAAAAAAAAAAAAAAAAAAAAAAAAAAAAAAAAAAAAAAAAAGAGAGTCCACATCTGAATGACTCAAAAGAAACGAAGAAGAAATGAAGGTTTTGAGGTGGCCTAGACAACGTTCTGAACCCCATTCAGATGCTGTTGCAGAAACTTAAATGGGCAGTTCATGCTTGAAAGCCCTTCAATATGGTTGAATCAAAGCAATTCTGCAAAGGAGAGTTTTTTCCTCCACAGTGATGTGAAAGACTGATCTCTAGTTATCGGAAGTATTTAGTTGCAGATGTCGCTGTAAGTTTAGGGGAGAATTATCTTTTCACGAGCGACATGTTGCGTAGCCTTTTCACTTCAATAGATAATTTAACTGTGTTGCGTTTCCTCATGTTCCGAGTGTCATATTACATGTATGAGGATCTGAAACAGTTTAGTGTGACAAATATGCAAAAATAGAGGAAATCACAAGGAGGGTGCACTTTCACAGTACTGTACATCTGTAATCGAAATTGACATGCTCTTCAAATCAATTTGTAATCAGAACTGTCCGCAAAGCACCTCTGTAGTCACATCAAAACACGCTTATACACTCTGTATAGAAGGCAGTAGATAAAGCTGTAAAAACTTTAAAAAGACCTGACAGAAAAAAGAAATTTAATAGGGGTGTAATGGAAAAGGAAAAAACACTGAATTCCATTGACATGAATTCCATTGACATTGGTGCCTTGATAGCAAAAATTTGCATTGCCTGAATATGCCTTTTCTATTGATTACAATATTCAACTTTGTAAATGTACAATGATTAAAACGTATTAATTATTTGGTGTTCGTGTGATCCATTCAGACTCTTAGCAGCGTATAACAAAACTAAAGAAAAAACCAAAAAACTAAAACAAAAGCTGTGCATTAGAACGCAACAGTTATATATGAGGCCAAGTGCTTACGGGTGTGATTCATAAGGGGGCATGGCTAAAGCATGGGGTGATTCTTATTCTGGTGTTAGTTAGACGTGGGATTCAGCACACTGTAATGAAACACCACTTGCTGGCAATCAGCAATAGAACCTCCCAGGAAGCCAAAGTGCTCCCATACATCAGACCTACTTCCAGCTCCTGTTTGCTGCTGAACGCAGTAGTACACTAGTATACTAGCATGTTGTCTTGTAAAAACAGTGTGCGTATGTTTGTAAACTCAAGGCACTCTATTTAAACTCTATTTTCTGGTCACTCCATTGCTGAAATATGCCGTCACTTCCTGTTTGGCAGCTTAGCCATCAAACACATTTGGGCATTATGAAGGAACCATCCCACAAATCAAACATCAGAGAAACAAGTTTTGTTTGGGTTGGTCTCATGATGATGCTGAGGTTATGAACTTGAATTAGCATGCGACGTACGTGGCCGTGCCTCCTGGTATGTGGAAAAGGGGAACAATACCGTGGGATGAAATCTGAGTTAGCAAAACCTAAACATGTGTAAAGAAACATGTATAAAAGATGTTCACTCGTGATGATGCTGAAATTTTTCAATGTGAATCTGAAGATATTTTAATATAGTGGTTCTGAAAATTCAGGTTTAAAAAAAATAAGATAGTTCAAGGAGCTATAAAATTCGAGCGATTTTAGAGAAAACATTTGGGATACTCAGAAAGAGCAAACGAGCCAGGCTCTAATCAAACTCATTCCTGGCCAATCATAACACACCTGTGAGGTTCATAGATTCATTTATTAGTCATATTTTCATGGTGCAGCATGATGCCAGGAAGAGTACCACCACAGAGGGCTTTTCCCAAATTTAAGTTGCTTCTCTTCTTGATCCGAAATCAAATTAAATACCAGTGTTACTTCTTTAATTATCGGTCATTATAAAATATAATCGACTGCTTGATTGCCAGCACCAAGAAGATCCAGCCAGCAAATCCAGCCATACTTTAGCATAGTCAGCCACAGTGGAAATCAGTGAGACCAGCTCTTTTTTCGATTCAGTTGCTGTTGCTGATATATTGCCTCCCTTTCCATTTTCAGTAGCCCTCTAGCATTCTAAACAAACTCAAAGTCTGTTTTTATCTTTAGGTCATGCCGCTAAATATTTGGTGTCAGAACACCCCATGTAACAAAGATCAGAAAATTTGCAAAAGAAAAAAGCTAAGAAGCAGTTTTTGTTAAAATTCAAAAAGGCAGACTTCCTGTTTGACAAATCACAAATTTTAATGCTGTTTTGGCTGAATGGTCAAATCCCCACAGCCACAACCCGAAATATTACTCACATGAAAACACAAGTTATGTTACGAGGCCAACAGTGGACCGTAAAGCGTTCCCATACTGTAAAGGTGTTATCTGTTGTAACATGCGCCTCGATTTCTATCAGATGCATCTTAGGTCTAAGTGAAGATGTAGCATGCTTCAAAACAAAGTAAAACTAAATGATAATGAAATTTACTCTGGAAAACATTTGGTGGAAACCCAACACTGTTCATCACCCTGAGAACACCATCCCCACAGTGAAGCATGATGGTGCTAGCATCATGTTGTGGGGATGCCTTTCATCAGCAGGGACTGGGAAATTAGTCAGGGTTGAGGGCAAGATGAATGGAGTCAAAGGTAGGGTAAACAAACCTGTCACTCTGTTCCAATCTGCCAGAGACTTGATACTCAGTACCACAACCCTAAGCACACTGCCAAAACTACACTAGAGTGGCTCAAACCAACAACCTGAACGAGTCAGAAAGGTCCAGTCAAACCCTAGACCACAATCTGATTGAGAATCTTTGGCTATTCACCAACTGACCTATTCAATCTGACAGAATCTAAGCAATTTTGCCAAAAACTTGCAAAAATATTGGGATCTAGATGCACAAAGCTGATAGAGACGCATCCCAGAACCTTGAAGCTGTAATTCCAGCTGAATGCGATTCTACCCAATGGGGTGAATACATATGAAATGAACACATTTTTTCGTCTCACAATAAATAAATGTTTTACACCTTCAAATGTTAGACACGTGTAAATCAAATGGTAAATATTCCACTGAAGTCCATTTTAATTCCCGGTTGCAGTTCACAGGGGTGAATAATTATGTAAGGCACTCTACACTGATGAAGTGTATGGGATATAAAATAAATTCTCATTACCGTAATATTCAGTCTCATCAGGATACAGGATAAATATTCTTATTAAAAGGTTTCCATAAAACATTAAACACACTAGTTTAGTAAAAAAATATTTTCTGTAATGAGAGAAGTGGTGAATATTTACCTAAATGATCATAAATTATCATTAAGTAATCATTCATAAATTAAACGCAATAGAGTATTGAGTAAATGTACATATGAAGGGTTAAAAGCTGTTAATCTTTTAAAATAAACAATCTACTGTATCATTTTTATTGAGATTTTATCTGAGCAGTATCTCAAAAATATGGAAACTGATCACAACAAGATTCTATAATATAACTCACTACAATTTCAGACCTAAACGTTTGTTCCCAAGCAAAAGATATCAAATAAATAGTTTTTTGTGAGAATTAATCACATATGGAGTAACTACTGAATTTACTGAAAAAAGGTTAAAGCTCTACAGAGACCACTCACAGATTTCTTCTCTCTCTGCCCAAAGTTTAATCACAGCTTTCACCTCATTTCCTATTGAACTTTCAAAAACACAACCAATGAGCTAACCCACTATACACAGCATGGAAAGAACCATCTTACTTTGCACAGAACACACTAATACTCATTAAAACATTCTTTTTTACATGCAAAGGATAAAATGGAATCTGTTTGGGAACCATGCCCCCCCCCCACCCACATCCCCCAAATCCACCAACTATAACGCTTTAAGCAGTCACTATAAGCCAAAACAAAAACTTCACATCCAGGGCTTCACTTTCAGTCTTGCAACTGCTAATGGGATAAAACTGTAGATAGCAGACATTGGCATTGATATTCATCCCCCAGAACCCTACAGTGTTAGGGCATCACATTATTGGTGTTTTATTTCCAGGCTTTCCACTGATGATAATTTCGGGGTAGACTAATTCCGCTCACATTTTCAGCCAGACTATTGTCCTGTTTCAGTCATGTGCTCTGGTTCTCATAGCCACTTTACTTATGAACATCTGCAGAAAAGCAATGGCGGAGAATTCAAATACGTCTGAGAAGCAACAAGTCCCAGGATAAATATATACAGATTTGAAGTCAGCACAGACATTGCCAAATCTGCAGAAATTTGCATGCATTTAATCCACACTCCATCTCTGTACAGCAAAGAGTACAGAAGCCTAACAGTACTTAGTTGCTGGATGGGTCGGTGAAACAAAGCTATGGAACTTGAAGTCAGGTAATTACACAGCTGTATCGCTTTATCAAGTTAGCCATCTTGTTCACTGATCAGGCCAATTTGGAATGGAATATCTTAAGACGTGTCTTTTTGCAGTATTTTTAGATGTCTATTGTTGCATACATCACATTGAAGGCCTACTGATACCACACAGTAACTAAAGCATGGTGACAGCAACGTCACGTGAAACAAATGGATATAATTGGATCCTAACTCCTAAAATCAAATCAGTCAGCCATCTTAGCTCAGAACTCACCTGCTGTCCGTATTGCATGCCTCCCATAGCACCAGGGGTGCGTCCCTGCATGGTCATTGGGTATCTCTGTGGTCCTGGGGAGCCATAGCCTTGACCAGGGAAGGGAGGCCCTTGCTGAGCACCTGGTGGAGGCCCCTGCTGTTGAGAATAAGGGTTTCCTGCTCCATAATGCTGGCTCCTGATCTTCCCCACCTGGTCCATTGGGCTTGGGGTCTAACAAGACAGAAAAATGGAGAGGAAGAAATTAATCAGTTTAGTTCCGACCTACATGCTGTACATACTTCATTTGACTGTGCGCAATCATTTCTGTAGATTCATGTTTCAAATACTATTTATTAATCTGAAATTAGATCCGACACTTAAAATGCATTGGCCAAGGGTAGATTCAAGAAATGTGCATTCTAAACCAACATTTAATTATAGTTGAACCGTGTGAGATTTTCCACCTGATCAGGACTGTGAGAGTGTATCAGACTGAATGCTGACTGGCAGTCATATCTCCCAAAATGACCACATGATTCTCCAAGGCAGAAAACGCCAAAGTAGTACATTCAACTAAAGAAGCTGAAATCACGGACAATATAGAAAAACATACAGGCACAGAATACACACGCTGAAAGTAATCTGACACGAGGGTTTACACGAGTATTATTTTGTAAAACGATTATCTGCCTCATTCAATCAGACAGAAATTTCAGTTGGATTGCACCTCAATCGCTTTATTCTGACCGAGGTGTTTATATGAACATTTTCTACAACCCCTGGGAAAAATGATGGAAAACACCACACTTGGAGGTTGTTCACCTGGTGATTCCATACTTTTTTCCTCTACCTGATCTGGAAAAAAACGTGCTATTGATTAAAATAATTTCATTCAACTTGTTTGAAGCATATTTCATGAAGCCAGAATGTTTAGCTTATTAAACAAAAATTGTTTTGTCATATCTGTGATTTGTTTATTTGCTCCAAAGTAAAAAAAAAAGCCAGTTGAGTATCCTCCAAGTGTGGTGATTCCATAATTTTTGCCAGGGGTTGTATTCCATCTGAGCTCTCAGTCGGATTATTAGGCTGCATGTGAACGAAGGCACTGTAGTACTGAGAAGGGAAAAAAGAAAAAAACTCTGGTATAAAGGCATTTTAAGGGTTCTGGATTGTGCGATTTTTGAAAAGGACAAGAGCACTTACAATCTGGAGATCAGCATAACTTCACATCTAAGCTTTTACTGAACACTTGCAAGTTTATTCGGCAAATATTTTTCCAAAAGTTCTCCAAATACTTAAATCGCAATGCACTTAGTAAGTCACACTGGTGGGGAGCAGCTGCAATGAAAGGCAAAACGGACAGATTTTGTGAATAACTGACCGCATAGCAAGTGTTTTAAGCAAAATTTCAAATGGTCCAGCAAAGGATCTAAAAACATGTAATTTTCCTGCCTGAAGGTACAGTGGAGAGGGGGGGAGAAAAAAAGAGCCATGCAATGAATAAAGCATTTTAAAAACAAGAAGTGAGCATTGACAGACGTGTAAAATGTTCGAGTTTCTAGTTCAATCAGTAATTCAATGACATGGGCATGATATGAGGCCAAATGTTTACACACACCTACGCTAAACATATTCAATCTTAGTTTCACAATCAACAAATCCGATGTTGATTACCATACATTTCTTTTAGAAATGTCAGTTTCATACAAGTCAATTAGGTCGCCTATTCTGTTCAACATCAGAGATATTTTAAATCGATGTAGAGACAGATTTATTTCAGTTTTAATTCATTAAACCAAAAATTCAGTGGGTCAAAAGTTTACATACATCAAGTTGACCATCTCTTGAAATACTGTGGAAGAACTAGACATTGATGTAATGACTTTCAGAAGCGTCAGTTGTCCCAAATAGGAGTGCACTTGGGGCTGTATTCAAGGGCCTACCTTTAGAGCCAGTGTCTTTTTGCTCTGGATACCATGGAAATATTCAAGACCTCAGGGAAAAAAAATTGTTGACCTCCAGAAGTCACGTTCCTCCTTAGGAGCATAATAATTTGGGAGCACACCAACAGTGCATCGTTCAAATAGGAGACAAATTAACTCCCAGGAATGACTGAACATTGTCCCAAAAGTTCCAACTGAACCCCAAGACAACAAAGCAGCTGGTGAAGGAATTGGAGGCATGAGGTACTAAAGTATGTACATCCACCATTAAGAGATTCCTCAATACTATCAACAATCATCCCAAGCCAGATGAGAGGATTTTAAAAGCAACCATCTCGTAGAAGTAAAACAAATACTATAGTACCCAATATATAGGAGAAGTAAAAATAAAAATGCTATCAACCAAATGAAAATATGAAATCAAATATAACAATATGCAACCAAATGAAAACAATTCAGGCGTATGCAGAAAAGGCAATAACAGTGTTTACAGGAGGAGAGACGCAAGACAATTTCTTTAATAATAATTACAAAAATTTAGGAGCACAATTGAAGTTTTCTTTTTTTTTTTCTTTTTTTTGGAGATGGTAACATTAATGTGCCACAATATAACTCACAAGTAGGCATGAGAAAACTTGAGTTTGTCAATTATGACAAAATTTAGGAACATAGTGTGAGCCATGACAAATTAATTTACCTTCTGATAAACTAAATTTAATATTTTCTGTTAATTTTACAGACTGTATGCAAAAAACAACCGTTAACCTGTACCACCTTGTAAACAAATACAATAAACATCAATGTTCAGTGTTTGAAGTCTGCTCCTCTTAAATATATTTAAAGCTACAATATTAGACATTTTCCGCTGTCATGGTTCTGGGCTGGAGTCAGTTCTCGAACCAATCTGTGTATATTGTGTATATATCTGAATAATCTCATATAGGATGTGATTGGGTGAGTTCATTTACCTGTCAGATGGGAAGCGCTTTAGTTTAATGGTGTTCATTAGGGACGCACCGATCAGGATTTTTACGGCCGAAACCGATCCAGATACCAATCTTTTTATGTTTAAGCTTTAATCAGGAGGTCTGTCATAAACAGTTAAATGTAAGCTCTCTGCTCATGGTCACTGTTAATTGAATTAAAATAATAGCAATGAGAAATACTGTTGGTTAATTGATAAATAAACAAGGAAGGAGAGCAGCAGCATACTCCTTCTGAACAGTTGCTAATCTTTATTATTAAATAATTCCTCACCAATCATAAAGAAGTTTGAATTAAAACGCACCTTGTAGCGTTTGCATTATTTTTAATTTACTCCGCCCGACACCGCTTTGTCTACACGAGCAGGTGAAAGTTCAGATCATTTTGCGCAATCAATAAAAGATGGCGGTTTGTGAGATTGGGAAGTTGAGAGATGCAGATGTTCAGTGTTACGCTTGTCATCATAATGGCTTCTCTGCAGTATTTCCACACTTGTTCGGTTGACTGAGGTGATGAAAAGCAGTGTGAAAGTAACTGCTGCGCAGCGTATATGAATTTTGGACTTCCTGTAGTTTTTATTCCGATTGTATTATACAACTCCAAACAGGTCACTCGCACCGATGCAAATAAATATTTATTCAGAGTCACACAAAGAACTTTTCAGTCACAAATGCAAGTGAAATGGTTGCACTGTAGAGCCCTGAGTTTATCTGCAAAGTTTTTTCGTGTTCGGCGTGATAACGTTTAATGTCCCCGACAACCTCCGTAGTGCCATTTAGCATCGTGCTAGTGTCATGATTTCCCCTCGCGCAAGCACTGGAGCTCGAAGCGAAACTGGCAGCTCAAGCGCCAAAATGCTAACCCCATTTCCGGGTTTTGGCATTACAAAATGACGTCATCCCTGCGCCAAAATTTAGGAAGCGCTTGATTTGATCTGTAGTGGAGTTTTCTATGAGCGGAGGACGAACTTTAAACGGCAATATCGCAGTTGATCATGTTCATTTAATCGTGGGCAGTCAAAATCGTAATCGCGATCGATATTCGATTAATTGTGCAGCCCTACTTTATACACTGTTTATCAAACACATCCTCTTTACACAAGTTAAGCAGATCGTTCTTCACACTGTAATCTATACAAACCTGGTCCGCTTTTTAACGTATACAAATAACCATAACCATCATAAAACCATAAAACTCAACACTAGAATGCTCTGCATTTTTCCCGTCTAATAAAGCATCATTTCTAACCACATGTTTATATTAAAACAGTTATAAAAATAGGCAAATATTTGTTATTTTCTGGATACAGAAATCAGTATGTTCTACTGATCATTAAAAGAAATGACGCAAGCTAATGAGCTTAGCAGCATGACCCCTTTTATAGTAGTTATATATAAGGCTACATTTATCCAGAGCGACTTACAGAACAGTTTTGTAGTCTCTGTCAAAAACAAGTTCAGTAGGTCAGGGACTCGGTATCAAGCTAAAACCCTAATGAGAACGTTAAAAAAAGCATGAAAAGAAAACACAACACACAGACTTGAGAGGGGGAAAAAAAAAAAAGGATCAACAAAGTGCTAGCATCAGTGCATCCTTGAAGCACAGACTACACGATGATCAGCTTTCCCTCCCATCAATATATACATGTGGACAATATTTATGTCTCTAATGCTTCATCACATGAATTTGATTATTGACAAGGCAGCTGGAGGTGGTGAGAGCAGTCCCAGAGACAGTGTGTAATTCGCAGATGATTTTCATGCAGCCATTGTGGATAACTGGATCAGTCATCATACTGCACAAATCACATCACAGGAAAAATACACCAGAACAACTTTCATGTTAATCTTTATAATTAACGCGTGGTCTTCAGTGGCAATCAAGAGTTACTTCGGAATGAATGCGACTTTTTTGTTTCCACTTTGGTTAACAGTTTCCTACGTTACCCGCAATGCCATCCGACTACATGCTAATAGTGGTGCAGCGACATTTTGCCTTTGCTTCATCTCTACCTAAATAGACTGATGCAGCAGCGCTTTAGTGCTTTAGTCTGTCTAGCTCACTCACCTCCTCATCAGCTCAAAAAAATCAGCTTCCAAAGCGTCACCTTTCATGTTAATACCTCCACCAACACCATCACGCTCACCACATTGTAAACCGCTAACTATCCAGTCCATACAAGATTTCACAGTTTTTTTGTGATTGTTGCAGCCAAAATGCTTTTGTGGCTGTGGCTTTTTTCTAAATTTGCGATGCAATTTGTGGCGCTTTTGGAAAACTACTTGAATTAGTGAAATTTCAATTGCAGAAAATTGTTTTGCACCAATGTTTGTTGGTAAATGAGACCTTTTAGCTGTGATCATGTTAGACGCACGTCAATTGAAGAGGGATATGGCCGAATGTGCGTTGTGATGAGATCACCTGGCGCATCTTGGCCCATATCTGCAGTAATTTTGAAAAATGGCAAGCTCCTCCCAATTTTGCAGAGTTATCTTAATTTTCGCTCATTTCTGCAATCATAAAATCACAAAATCCTGAACGGACTGCATAAACGAGTCTCTGGCGTAACTCAGTATGACTGTGACAAGGTTGCATTGCATTCTGGGACTTTGAGCCAATGTGTGCAACAAAGTCTCCACTACTTCATTACAGTGACACTGAACGTTGCTGGAAAATGGAGAGTGAGAAAAGAAGCTCCTGCTCTTTTGCTTTTAGGAGAAAAGACTGCAATTTGAGGCTGCTGAAAATTCTATGTAATAAAATCTTTTCACAGGAAAAATTAAAATTCAGCACAGAAAAACAAATTACTACCAGAATCTTTGTAATATAGTTTCTCCCCCATTAATCACCCCGGGTCCCACAGGGTCCCACCCCTCGCTCATGCAGTGGTGGCCATCTTGCACATACACACAAGAATAACGCTGTATTCAACTCAAGTTCATAACTCCTCATTTCTGTCTTCAGACTCGGGGGGGGGAAAAAACCCCAAAGAATTCACTACTTCAATAACTGTACTGGAACTCTGGAGCGCAGCAAGTGGCGACAAATCAACATGGCCGCTCACAGCATCAGCAGTTAACACAGCAACACTTCTTACCTCTTAAATACATGTATTAGCTTTAGATCAATCAACATACAAACACATTCACCTGTTAAATCTATAACACTGACTCTACAGTTCACTGTTTTAAGGAGGAAAATATACATCAACAAAAGATGAACACTGAAGAGTCCATGGGTATTTAACCCAAGTTCAAAGCTTGAACATAGTCATTCTGAGCTCCAGAGGCAAGTCAAACGCTGTCTAAATCCAGCCTTAACACCCTCTTACAATCATCAGACTGCCCTACTCTTTTTAGCAACCTCCACAAAAAAAAAAAAAACAAAAAAAAACACCACACCCCCCCTTTCCTGAGGTCATTGAAGAAGACCATTAGAGCTATTTATAGCTGTAAGACACAATACAGTCTGGGTGAGTCCAGCAAAACTCTGCCTGTCTGTGTGTGCGCGTGTGTGTGTGTGTGTGTGTGTGTGTGTGTGTGTGTGTGTGTGTGTGTGTGCGCGCGTGCGCGTGTGTGCGCCAAAGCCAGCCCAGATTCTGCTGCGGCTTTAATAACACACTATTGGCACTGGATGAATTGCAGAAGAGCAACCACGGATTCCGCGCCCAGTCTGGAAGGACAGAGGAGCTGGATTTTGGCATCTAATCCTGAACCTGACCATTTAACCTCATGTGATCTACTGACCTCTGAACCAAACACACAAAATCCACACACACAGAATCCCCATAAGACTTAAATACGAACAGTGAAATCTTCCATTTGACATCTTTAGTGTGCTTTCTCAATGGTATATGAAGAATGTGTAGAGATTAAGCGGTCAGGTTCACTACAAGTGGGAAACCGAGGCAGGGATGCCTCCGCCATACTTCTCGTTACTAATGTGTATGCCTGAAATACCCTTAAAATACACTTCAAACAGGAAGGGAGCTATCGAAGAAAAACTATTCCAGACATTTGACCTGGCTGTGACCATGACCCCATTTGGGTCAATTCCAAAAACCGAATCATTTCATCTGCTGGATAAAATGAAAGGGTATGCCACAACCATGACTCTGCCTTGAAGAGCCTGCCCATGAAAACTCAGTGACTGGGTAAACAGGGGATTAGTTAAAGACACGACCAAGAAGCCGAGGGGAAAGTCTGAAGGAGCTGGAGAGAATTATTCGTTTTATCTGCATTTTTCTCTGCAAGCCTGGATTTGTTCAATTCTGACTAACCAAATTCAAAATAAAGGCAAAATAAATATACAATGCCTGTCCCGCTAACTGAAACACTCCGATGCTAAATTAATTGAACTTGCTGTGTGTGTGTGTGTGTGTGTGTGTGTGTGTGTGTGTGTGTGTGTGTGTGTGTGTGTGTGTGTGTGTGTGTGTACGTACATGAGGAGAATCAATAGCTGCGTTTACATGGACAACAATAATCCACTTTTAACCCAATTAAGACCATACTTTGATTAAGAAACTACCATGCAAACAGCAATTTTTAATTACCTTAATCTAATTAAGGTCATACTCGAAGTAAGCAATAATCGAATTAAGACAGGTGGAGTACTCCTGTTTTAGTCGCATTATGGACGTGTATTACAGACATGTAAATACCTTAATCACATTATGAACATCGCGTGAGAGTTTTCACCGCATTTTGCGACAGGACATGATCACACACGGCAGTGCTCAACGTTTTACGGCTGAGTCCCAAAATGCACACTTGCCTACTATAGGCCTGTAGTGGGGAAAAATACATGCATCTCGGCTACTATATAGACGGTAAGTACGCGGTTTGAGACGCAGCCCACGGCTTCAAGCAGTTGTCTATTAGCACGTATAGCATGACAAACAATTAACTGCACTTAAAGCGTTCGTAAAAAAATTTAATAAAAACACCCAAAACTGTATACGGTGCCATAACGAAGACAAACTGTATGTTGATACGTGAAATTCTGGAGGGACGTGGGACGGCGTGGCGCGGTGACGTAATGACACAGGCTGTTAATCTAATTATGTTCTATAACATGTAAAACAGGAACATGAAAGGAGTATTCTAAAAGCGACTCGTGAACACCTTATTCACATTATTATCTTACTCAGAGTAAGGTCAATAATTAGATTACTGCTGTCCATGTAAACATAGTCATTTTCAGCAACCGGAATCAACTTCAAAGCTTTGGGGATGACTTAGTTTTCAATGCCAGGAACCAGTGAGTCGACTCTGTTTAGGATGGACTCTGATGTGAACCAAAAGCAGGATGGAGACTTGATGCCTTGACACACAACATTTATTAAAAATATTATTGCGCATGTTAAGAAATGCTACACTACAGCCTAACACTGCATAACGCACATGCTACATGACATGAGCAGTGTTTTGAAGTGAGAAAACATTCGCTTCTTAGACTCATCATTCGTATGAGACCCATACTCATGAGTTGCCGTACAAAGTATCAACTTTTTGGCAAAAGTAGCACAAGACAATGATTTCTGATAGAGCAGGAAAAATCAATAAATACCATAAATGTGCAATCCAGCTAGAAAACCAGATAAGATTGGACAAGTGCACAGCAGTAAATAATCATGATTCAAGAAGTTACATCGCACTTCCATTGTTTCTCAGATTCCCACAGACAAGTTACAACATAACGAAATGTTACTCGCACGAGAAACACAAGGGATGTCATGAAGCCAGTAGTGTAATGTAAAGAGTTCAGATCAAATTTTCAAATCAGATCAAAATGTTTTATGTGAGGTAGGACCACAGCATGCTTCATAACACTGTCAACTAATCAATAATGAAATTCATTCACAACTTTTTGGAGGTTATCGATGTTATCAATTTTGTCAATTAGTTGTTGCAGTTCTACATAGGTGTTTTCCCCAAAGGCACCTTGGAGACCCAACAAACATGGAAAAAGGATCAAATTGTTTTGTTATTTATACAAAATGCTACTGTACAACACTACTCATC